>NW_028114301.1:0-256954 GCF_964289735.1 Phaethon aethereus | reverse complement strand
CCACCTCTCAAGTCCTGCTCTTTAACCATCCTTATCCCCACCCATGCAAAAAGCCAAGGACTTTTCACTGTTTATCCAGTGGCCCTGCATTTGCTCACTTTGAACCTTCCTTTGGTGTCTCTGCGGTGGTTACTGTGGTGCTTTCTACCTCGCATTGCAACTCAACTTAACGCTAGTACTCTTTTCTTCTCTGTAGTGTCCTGCAGCTACTTAAGTTCTGATCTTGTTAGAGGCACCACGACTCAGGATGGCCGTTGGCACGCATACTTTAAAAGCTGGACTGTTGGAGGTTCAGTCCAGAGGGACCTTGGCACACCTGGGATTTGGCCAGCAGAAACCTCAAGGTTTTGAAGGAAAAGCTCAGAAACAACTCCATGCAGCAGCATGGACAGGGACCTGACTGACTAAGGGAACTGTGACAATGCCATATGAGTCAGTGGTTCTCACATTTCGAAAGGAGAGTGGAGTGTCTGGGGGAGGTCTGCCAACTTGAAGTGAAGGGCCTAAAGGATGAGCTGTGGGGAGAGTCTGAGGGAGCTGGGTGTCTGTAGCCTGCTGAAGTGGAGGCACGGGTTTACCTAGCAAGAGCCTGCACCTGCCTGGAGGGATAACGGAGCCAACCTGTTTTCTGCAGTCACCATTGATACGACAGAAGGAACAGCCACAAGCTGCCTCTTGGGAGCTTTAGGCTGAACCTCAGGAAAAATAAAATGGACTAGGAGGAGCGTTGCCATGATCTCCACCTTTGGAGCTCTTCAAGTTTCAGCGCCGCAAAGTCACGGCCAGCCTGGAGGCTGGACTAGAGACCCCCTCGCAGCAGTCTCTTTCCCAACAGGCCTGTGCCTTGCCACATGTCATATGAGAAGAGACTAAGCTGGAGGAGAGGGTCTCTACATCACAGGACAATTCAGGGTGGAAGGAGGGTCAGGAGGTCTCTAGAGTTGCACTGGCTCCAAGCAGGGCCAGCTCTGAGGTCAGACCAGCTTGCTCGCTAAATGCCAGAATCCGGAGAAAGAGTTTACACATGAACCAGGCATCTGTGCCGCCGTTACAGAAATGGAGACAAGGCCTTTGACCAGCTCCCTGAACACAGCTATTGGTACGTCATGCCCCCTGAGAACATCCATCCTCCCGGGAACATCCATCTTCTTGTCCAAAGGAGTGGGATCCTTATGCAACTATCCTGCCATATCTCCAGACCATGGGGTGCTTTACACTGTAAACAGAACTGAAGGAAAGCCTCTGACTTGGGTACGGTCAACTGAATTGCTAAAAGAGGGCAAGATGGAGGGATCTCGGAGCTTCCAGGTTCTTCCTGAAGATAGAAGGCCTCAGATATAGGAACAGAAGATAACAGTTTTGAACTAGCCTAGGCTTTAGATCATTTCACATGTGATGGCTCTGCTCCATCCTTTCAGTCATTGGCACCCAGAAACCTCATCTGCTTTTCCTTCCTCTCCTCCCAAAAGCTGATCAAGTGATGGGAAGAAAGGAAGGAGAAAGGCCCTAGGCCTCTGTGACTCACCTGGGCTCTGGCACTTGGAGGGCCACAGTGTCATCCATTGTACACCCCATAAAGAATCAAGCTGGGAAGTGACTCTTCACGTACAAGTGAACAAGGTCGATGGACAGGCAAGGCTATGTCTGGAGACCAGTACACCTAGAGCATCGATCAAGCTGGGGCTGAAACTCAGGCCTGGTCTTCAATGGTCTCCTGGGCCCATGGACAGAGGTGTGGATGGAGGCCCCAGGTGAGGCTGATTAGGGTCCTGAAGGCCTGTGGATGCTCTCAGGGCCCTGACACTGCCCCCATGGGATCCCACCTGCCAGTGCCCTCAGTAGGCCAAGTTCTCATTCCCGCATGTGCAGGGTCTGTGCTCGGCTACTCTCCTTCCCCGCTTCTGTGCAGATCTGGGAGACCACAGTTTCATGCTGACTACAACCAAGGCTGAAACTGGTCTTCCCACCCCTGACCAACTTTTCCTCTTTTGGGAGTACAAGGTCCAGGTGAGCCTCAGACTGGGTGGCACAGTTAGAAGCTGACCCACACACAAGATCCCGCCTAACCTGTTGCATGTCCCATAGAGAACATCCACACATCTGACCTGCTCTGGTAGCAAGCAGGGCATCCTCCACTTCTCGCCTTCCCTGTTAGTCTCACCTAAAGATGTTGTATCTCCGTCAGTCACAAAAGCTGTGGGAGCTGTCCTTTTCCGTCTTGGCTCTTGCTCCCCTAACGTCACAGCTTTGCGATGGCATGTTGTCCTCCTGCTGTCTGTGCTCCAGGCTGTGGGCTTTGGTGCACATTAGGCCTGTAGCACCTCAGATGTGGCACCAGGGCCAAGGGCAGATTTGTCACATGGACACCTGATACCAAAAGATTGGCCCTCTTTGTGTGGAAAGGCTTCACAGCCGATGTGTGCTGGAGTGGATGGCAGGAGGCAACATAATGATGAAGGAGGTTCTCACAACGAGAGCAAAAGCTGCAGTCCCCAAGACCAGACAGAAAACGGCCTTGGGCTGTGCAGCGCTGGCAGGAGACGGGTTTGCTGTCCCAGGTGACTCTTGCAGCAATGCGTGGGGCCTGTGACAGAGGTGAAGCCGATCTCCAAGAAGGACAAGCTGCTGCTGAGAAAGTCCCCGGGGGAGGACAGCCTGTCATCCAGCCACACTGTGGACATCATGCTGGGGGCTGACTGGCTAGATAGCAGCTCTGCAGAGAAGTACCTTAGGGTCCTGGAGGGCAAGCAGCTGAGCATGAGCCAGCCATGCAGCCTCGCAGCAAAGGCCAGCAGCCTCCTGGGCTGCATTAGGAAAAGCATTGCCGGCAGATGGAGGGAAGTTAACCTTCTCCTCCACTGAGCACCGGTGGGCCACATCTGGAGTGCTGTGTCCAGTGCTGGGCTCCCCAGTGCAAGAAAGTTGTTGACCTGCTAAAGCAAGGCTATCAAAGGGCCACAAAGCTGATTTAAGGGACCGCAGCATCTTCCATAGGACGGAAGGCTGAGAGGTCTGGGACCGTTAAGCCTGGAGAAAAAATTGCTCAGGAGTGTGGAGTAATAGGGCACGGACTGTGGCAGGGCTTCAGGCCAAAGACCTTTATTGTTAGCGTAGCGTGCTTTTTACACAAATACAGCCCGTTCACGCACCTAAAAGTGCTACCCGGTTGGCTATTGCTTTAAGTCCACGCGACTCTCACAGAGGCAGGATTGGTCACCTCTGTATGTCCACGCGCTCCTTTGCTTCTTCTTAGTTGTTTACCACAGCTCCTTCTCTTCAAGGTTGAGCCCTGCAGGTGTCCGGCTGTTTACCAGCTTCTCAATGCCACAGCTCCTTCTCCTTAAGGTCGAGCCATGCAGGGTGATCCCAATATCACCCCCTTTTTGTTTATCTATAAACAAAACCTGATGGTTCATTCGCAACCCGAGGACTGTGAGGAAGATGAACCATCTGTACACTCTTCTATCGTCCTGCACCACGAACTCAGCCCAGCAGTCGGTAGGTGCCAGCTTTACGTGGGCGTCCCCACGGAGGCAACGGTGGCCTTGCCGTACACCGGCCCACTGCCCTTTGGGAAATCCCGGTATTTATACATTTGCAGAGGAACGAGTTTCGACACACGTGGCCAGCGAGTGTCAGAACACGCCTTGGTTGCCACCTTTCAACACAGAGAGCCTATGGCATACGCGCCCGCTGGCCAGACGTGCTGCACGTGCCCCAGCCACCCTGTCTGTTGGTTCGTAGGCTTTGTTCACGCGGCATATTACCATAATCCAGCAGTCACATATCAACCATGCTCAAGCCAATAGCAGAATGTTACAAGGCAAACAAAATTGTGAATTGTGCTTTATATTCCTCCGTTACTGCATGCCTTCCCCATCCTCCCCTAACCTTGATCAACTTTCTTATCTCTTGGGCTGTTTTCTCTCACCCAGCATAGTATCTGTTTCTTACCCAGCCATCCATTTTCTGATATTCTAACTGCAGTTTTCTCACAGGCCAAAATTCCATCTGTTAACCCCTCCGTATGTATACGATAATTGGCGATAATTTCCATTTCTGCCGACAAGCTAACTATTGCTTTTTCTAGCTGAGATAAACGTCTGAGTCCCAAACAGGATTCCAGTTGAAGTTTACAATGTATTACATTATATACATTAACCACTCTGCTAGACTTAGGCTTGCGGTCATACAAGGATACGTAGGACAGAAGGTTACACTTCATCACACGAATCAGATGAACATATTTCACATAGCTGTACTACTCCTCGTGATGGGAAAAGCGCCCGTACAAAGCTATGATAACCTTTATTATATCTCACCAAGGGATTTGTAGTTATAGAGTGCTTTGCCCTAAAAGCTTTCCATGTTCCTCTAATGATACCGCTAATTTCAGTCTGATTAATTATCTGTGTTATAAATGATTTAGTCCCAAACAGGATTCCAATTCAAATGTACAATTTATTAAGCGAATAGAGGCAAGCAAACAGCGCTGGGTGCGCCGGGAGTCTCCGCTCCAGCAAGACGCACGCAGTACAGTTCCTGTTCCTGGTTTATATCCTGTCCGTTAATACATATTCATGAACAGGCGTGTCTTCTTTGGCACATGCCCTCTTCTCCTTCTAGGATCTTCTCGAATCTTCCTCAGCGTGATCCTGTTCGCTAATACATTTTCATGAATAGGCGTGTCTGCTAATACATGTTAATGAACAGGCGTGTCTTCTTCAGCGCATGCCCTCTTCTTCTGCTAGAGTCTTCTCGAATCTCCCTCGGCGTGCCCCCAGGATGACCCCAAACCGTATGCATGCACTTTCTTTACACAATACTATGCGGTCAGTGGTCAAACTGGTTTGAGCTGATATACCAGCCAAGTAGTTTAACTTTCTCCTGTAAAATACCCCTTTTTATGGTGCAGGAGAAATCCATAAAAGTCCAGAAGGTTACACTTCATCACACGAATCAGATGAACATATTTCACAATCCCCCATCTTTTTCTTTATAGTATTGATTCGTGTTTTCGTTTCCAACTGAGTACTGCAGATATCTGCATTCCTTGTATAACCGAGTAGATTAATCTAGTAACAATTCCCCACATATCCCCAATACAACTATCCCGATTTTAGTAAGCCAATCACCACCCATAAAATCTCCCCAAAATCCTCCTAGATTGATTCCATTCCAAGTTTATCTCTCAGGAGGCCATTCGTTATACACCTGGACTCCTAGTCGCTCTCCCTAATTTATGGGTAACAGGAAAAAACTAGGTTTTATTGTTGATTACACGTACGGGCTGTACAATTAGAAAAGGTCCTCAGTTTTCCATTTTTCTGGGGTAAACCCCAGCTGGACTTGTTCCAATATTGACTACAGTTATTTGCCGTAGTCAGAGTCAAGGAACTCACCCCAAGTAGAACTAGAAGAGGTCCGGTCAGGGCCATAGTGGTCGGCGGTCACAGCCCAAAGGGGTTGCAGCCCTTGGCAGACCCTTTTTAAGCCGCAACACCAGTTCCCCTCCGGTCTTGCCCTCTTCCTTCCTTTAAGGGGGTGCTTTCTTAGTACCCAAATTAATTGAGCACTGCTTGTGAAGGCCAGAGCTTTGCTAGATCAGTGGTTTGTCCAGACCTGAGCACTTGCCCGAGCCTGGCGATCCTCTTTATTTGCAAGGCTTTATGGCTACAGAAAACTGCCAGTTAGCCTGCAGTTCTTACAAATAAACACCACCTTCTACACCAAGGACAAATTCTAGTTCCAGCTCCTTTTTCCTGTTCTTCTTTTGCCAACAACTCCTTCCGATGATACTCGTTTGGAGTACCCATTGTTGTTTCCTATTACCCTTTCCCATTGTTTTCCAAACTTGGGGATTACTTATATTGCTCTCCATAGCTTCCCATGGCCATCGTTCACCTCGATTTGTTCCACCACAAACGTAACAATTAGTTATATTCAATGACTTAGCAATGTTTTCAGCAAGATTTACAAGTAGATTTTTAGCAACTGTGGGAATTTCATGTTTCACTCCTGTTTCTATTACAGGAGTAGCCGCAATAAAATTCCCACAGCAATTTAGTCAGATGTGACCTTCCACTCCTTCCCTGGACCTTTCACTCGCGACACATGTGTCCATCCTTTTTCAGCAGTTCTCACAGCTGTTTCTGTAGTGAATAAAACAAGGAAAGGTCCTTCCCAGAGGGGAGATAGGTTTCCTTCTTTCCATGTTTTTATCAGAATTTTATCTCCTGGTTCTAACTGATGAATTGCAAATCCTAAAGGTGGTGTTTGGGCCACCATCCCAATCTCTCTTCATTCTTTTAATCTTTTTCCAATGGTAATTATATCTTGTTGGATACTATGATCCTCAATTACATTGTTCCCCAGAGGCATTCCTTGAAAATAAGGCATGCCATAGAACATTTCATATGGCGATATTCCAGTCTCACTGTATGTTTTCGTTAAGTGCCAATGGTAAACGTTTCGTCCAGGGCATTTGTGTCTCAATCATTAATTTAGCCAATTGTTGTTTTATTGTTTGATTCATTCTTTCTACCTTCCCTGAGCTTTGTGGGTGCCACAGAGTGTGGTATTCCCACTGAATACCTAATGATTGACATAATAGTTTTATTATTTTAGAAGTAATGTGTGTGCCCTGGTCAGAATCAATGTACTGGATTATCCCATATCTAGGTATCAAATGTTCTAATAAAATTTTTACCACCATCTGTGCCGTAGCTCGTGCTACAGGGTACGCTTCTACCCACTGTGTTAAATGATCTACTATTACCAATAAATATTTTATCCTCCCTACCTTAGGCAATTCAGTGAAATCGACTTGTACTTTCTCAAAAGGTCTGTAAGCTGTTTTTCTCCCTCCCGTGGCTGCTTGTCGAAACACTGTCTTATTTACCTTTTGACAAATTAAGCAACCTTGTGTAATTTGCTTTGCTATTTCAAAAATTCCAATACAACCAAATTGTTTAAGAAAATGATCACTTAACGCTTTTGTACCCCAATGTGTTTGTGCATGCAAACGTTCTAATAATCGCCTGGTGTAGGCTTTTGGCAGCATTTCTCGCCCATCGGGCAGTGCCCATTTTCCTTGTTCTAATTTAGCTCCTATTTTCTTCAATTTTGTTTGTCCTTCTGGGGTAAACTCCTTCTCTCTTTCCTCTCGTCCTTCTTTGCTGGTGTCCTCCTTTGTTTGTATGACATTAATTTTGGCAACTTTAGTCCTCAAGGCTGCTTCCTGGGCCTCTTTAGCTGCTAAGTTATTTCCTCTAGTTCGGTAATCACCAAAAGTCCCTTTTGGTGTCCCCTCACATGTACCACTGCTATCTCCTTTGGTTCTCTTAACGCCTTTAAAATTTTTACTATTAATTCTTGATGTATTAAATTCCTCCCGTGAGTATTAATCCAACCTCTTTCTTCCCAAATTTTTCCAAAAGTGTGGACCACCCCATATGCGTATTTAGAATCTGTAAATACAGTCCCGCTTCTTCCTTTTAATAATTCCAGGGCCCTACATAGGGCATACAGCTCACAAGCCTGAGCTGACCATGATGGACTAAGAGGTCCTGATTCCACAATTTCTAAGTCCTTATTAATTATTGCATATCCCGATTTTCTCTTCCCTTCTACCACTCGGGAGGAGCCATCTATAAACAGCGCTTCTCCATTTTACAACTCAGCATCTCTTAGATCTGGTCTCACCTTAGTCTGGGTCTCAATTACCTCTAAACAGTTATGTTGTAATTCCTCTGATGGTTCTCCAAACAAAAATTGTGCTGGACTCTGAGCAGAAGTCACCCTCAGTTCTAAGTCAGGGGAGTCTATTAGTATTGCTTCATACTTTAGGGTCCGCTGTCCGTTAACCATTTTTCCGCTTCTTGTTGTAAAACATTTCTGACATTGTGTGGGGTATACACTTTTAAAGGAGCACTAAAGGTAATCTTCCTAACTTCCTCTATTAATAATGCTGTAGCAACCAAAGCTTGGAGACAAGCAGGCCATGCTCTGCTTACTGGATCAAGTAACTTAGAACAATGCCCCATGGGTTTTTTGGATTCCTGCCCAGTCTTGAGTAAGAACTCCATATGCTGTCTGGCTTGATGTATTCACAAAGAGATAGAAAGGTTTTTCTAGATCTGGGAGGCTCAATACAGGTGCTTGTATTAATGCCCTTTTTACTTCCTCAATTCTCTGATCATCTTCAATAAACCACTTAAGTTGGTTATTAGTTAATTTTTCATATAAGAATTTTACTTTATCACTATAATTTTCAAGCCATGGTCTACAATATCCTACTAATCCCAGTATTTGCCTAATTTCCGTTTTAGTCTGTGGGGGTCTTAAGGATAGAATCCCAGATACCCTATCAGGATCTAACTTCTTCCTTCCCTTACTCAGCCAATGTCCTAAATATTTTACTTCTTGTTCTACAAACTGTAGCTTTGATCGGGACACCTTTAATCCCTTTTCCCCTGGAAAATTTAACAATTTAATGGTGGTTTTTCGGATCCCCTCTTCAGTTTCTCCTGCTACTAATGAATTGTCCACATATTGCAATAATTTTACCTCCTTAGGTATTGTGAAATCTTGTAGAATTGTTTCTAAAGTTTGTCCAAATAGATTTGGTGACTCCGTAAACCCTTGTGGTAACACAGTCCATCTTAATTGTTGTTTTTGTCCTGTTTCGGGGTCCTCCCACTCAAAGGCAAAATAATCTCTGGATGCCTCATCCAGAGGACAGGCCCAAAAAGCATCTTTCAAATCTATTACACTATACCAAGTATGTTTGGGAGATATATGACTCAATAAAGTATAAGGATTTGCCACCACAGGGAATTTAGTGATTGTTCGCTGATTTACAGCTCTTAAGTCCTGCACCATCCTGTATGACCCGTCCGGCTTTTTTACGGGAAGAATGGGCGTGTTACGAGGTGACATACATGGTTCTAGGGTTCCTTTTTCCAAAAGTCTGTCAACTACAGGTTTTAATCCTTTTCGACCCTCCATAGGTATAGGGTATAGCTTGATTCTAATTGGGCGGTGCGGATCTATTATTTGAACGCTTATGGGGTCCATTTTGTCTTTCCAGTTTCCCCTTCCTTATACCACACTGAGAGGTTAATAGCTTCTTCATCCTCTTGTGTTAAAGTGTATAATTTAATCTGCAATTTGTCCCCTTGACTCTGAATGCTCAAGTTTAACTTCAAAATCAAATCCCTTCCTAATAAATTGTATTCCGCTTCAGGGAGCAAAAGTAAATCATTAAGACAAATTTTCTTTTCTGTTTCTACTTCTACATCTTTCAATATATTTACTTTAAAAGGCTCTCCTTTTGCTCCTGCTACTGACACGTAACTCTTCCCTTTTTCTATTCCTTTTGGAAGTTTTTGAATGGTTGACTTTTCGGCCCCTGTATCCACTAAAAATAAAACTTCCTCTTTATGGGGACCAATCAATAATTTTATCAAGGGCTCTGTTGATGTTGAAGTCCCCAGAAGATAGAGCCCCCAACACCCCTAATCTTCTTTGAACATCTTCTCATCTTGTTCCCGCTGACGGCAGTTCTTCTGAACATGTCCCCTCTTGTTACAGTAGTAACAGACGGGAATTGTAAATCTTCCTCGATAAGGCTGTCCCCGGGGTGTCTGCTCTATTCTTTTTTCCCTTTTCTCTCCAGGAGTCGTCTTATTTTTCTGACTTTCCCTTACTGCTGCTACAAAAATTTTTGCTTTTGCTTTTTGTTTTTCTTCGTCCCTCCTAACATAGACTTTCTGGGCTTCTCTAAGTAACTCCTCTAATCCTCTTTCTTGCCAATCCTCCAATTTTTCTAATTTCCTTCTTATATCCCCCCAGGATTTAGCTACAAATTGTGTTCTAAGGAGTGCGGTCCCAGCCACTGTATTCGGATCAATTCCAGAATACATTGGTAGGTTTTTCCTCAACCTCTCCAACCATTCTGTTGGAGATTCGTCTTTCCCTTGTTGTTCATTAAATGCTTTAGTAATGTTTTGCCCTCGGGGAACCGCTTCCCTTATTCCCTGTATGATTAACGTTCTCAAATCCCTCATATTTTGTCTTCCTGGGGGTTGTTGATGATCCCAGTGGGGATCCACATTTGGCCATTTCTGATCTCCCGGGGGTCCTGCCTGACTCTGTCTTTCCCAAATTCTCATTCCAGCTTGTCTAATCATTCCCCTTTCCTCAACAGTGAATAGGATCCCTAAAATGGACTGTATTTCTTCCCAGGTATAAGTATTGGGGCCTAGGAATTGGTCCAATTTTTCAGCTACTCCGAGGGGATCATCTAATAGGGTCCCCATTTCTTTCTTGAAATTTCTCACGTCTGTGGTATTTAATGGGACTGCCACAAACCCCATGCCTCCCTGATTGCCTCCGAGGGGTACTTCTCGTAAGGGATATAGAGAAGCTCCCTCAGATACAGCAGTCCTACTTCTCGTACATGCAGCCGGAGGTCGATCTAATTCCGGTGCTGTTGGTGGTGGAGATAGGGGCAACGGTGGTACAGAGAGAGGTACTACGGCCACCGGAGGGGGAGCCGCCGCCGGAGATGGATTATTAGAACATGGAGGCGGTAGGTTATCCAGTGGCTCCCATTTATCATCTTTTTCCTTTTCACTTTTCCCCTCTTCTTCTTCCTCAAACTTTTCATCTGTTTTTAATGTAAGTATTGAGGCTGGAAAAGAACGTAAAGTTCTGTCCCATAATCCTGCATAATCACTTTCCTCCTGACTAAAAGGTTCCTTTGAATTAACATATATATTTAAGGCCTGGCAGACCCAGTCTTCAAAAGATCCAAAAGCGGGCCAAAAGACATGTGGTCTCAAACGTTCTTTTGGCCATTCTACCATACAATATTGAACTAATTTTAATTTACTTTTTCCTTTTCTGGGGCCCCTATCATTCCAATTTTCAATCATTATTCCTAATGGACTCTCCGGAGGTATTTCTAGTAATTCGCTCCCTTTCTTCTGGTCCTGGGGTCTCGATTTCGTCTGACCCATCTAGGAATTTTTACTGTGGCAATTCCTACAGCCCTTGGCTACCAGTAAGAGTGTCTTGCAGGGGGTTTAGGACCTATCACCCACCCACGAATCCTATAAGAATCACTTCGGTCCTTCACCGGCCAAATCCCTCGCGGGAGATTGGAACCGCGGTTAGAAGACCTCCACAATCGCTTCGGAACGAGGTTCCGTCTCAGTCACACTCTTACACACACAGGCAACCGAATCCCACCCAACCGAACGGTATACACCTTAAATACTTACGACTCCGTCGTCTTCGTTCGGATCTTCGCGCGCAGAATTACGGGCAAAATAAACTGCTGCAGCCGGCAAGGGAGCTCATAAAAAATCAAATTCTTTGCTTGCCCCTATTCAGGTTCAGGATGGCGTTAGTCCCGACCCGACCCGATCAGGAGCCACCAAAAGGTGGGGCGCCCCTCCTAGATCAAGTCAGAATTCAGGAACCAAGACCATCCCGGATGAGCCCCCAATTGTTATAAATGATTTCGTCCCAAACACGATTCCAATTCAAATTTACAATTTATTAAGCGAATAGAGGCAAGCAAACAGCGCTGGGTGCGCCGGGAGTCTCTGCTCCACCAAGACGCACGCGGTTCAGCTCCTGTTCCTGGTTTATAACCTGTCCGTTAATACATATTCATGAACAGGCGTGTCTTCTTCGGCGCATGCCCTCTTTTCCTGCTAGAGTCTTCTCGAATCTTCCTCGGCGTGCCCCCAGGATGACCCCAAACCTTATGCATGCACTTTCTTTACACAATACTATGCGGTCAGTGGTCAAACTGGTTTGAGCTGATATACGAGCCAAGTAGTTTAACCTTCTCCTGTAAAATACCCCTTTTTATGGTGCAGGAGAAATCCATAAAAGTCCAGAAGATTACACTTCATCACACGAATCAGATGAACATATTTCACACCTCTAAGTATGGATCTGCATGTGGCCCACAATCTAGTAATGTTTCTTGCATATGGACCACCCCTGATCATAAAAGACGTTTTAAACAATGGGTGAAGAGACCCCATTATACCATGTCATTGGAACCAGACAGGCTATGGAATTGTATAAACAAGATAAATTGTTACAATATGGATGATTATCTATGGATACCGTTTGCCTCAGACCTCCATCATGCCTTAAGAAGTATATGCCTGTGCCACAATTACAGTGCTCCAATCCCTAGCTTACAGACAGCATGTCAGATAGAATCCTCTAAACACATGGCTAGTAAATGTAGGATTCCTTCCCAACATTATAAAAAACGGATGCAAGACTCATGAGCCAGTAGTAAAGAGCACAAGTACCACTCTAATGTATCCTGCACTGCTTGAGACCGTATGGGTATGTTCTAATGAAGAGATATCAGATTACAGTCAACCCTATTGGGATGGGTTAGAATGCACTTTAGGAATTCCACAAGTTTATCTCCCATAATAGCTTTTAATCATACTCAGGAGTCATTCACTGTAGTCATTCATGAAACCAAGAGGGTACAGAACAAAGAGAAATGTATTGCCCTCCGTGTCACGGCCAAGCTATTATACAGCAGGGATGAGAGTAAGCTTAGCGATGGGATTGTTTTGGACTTCTTCGGCTGTGATAATTGAAAATTGATTATATCTAGAATATCTACCATGGCAAGGAGAGACTCTAGCTAATTGTATGCAGCCAGCCAGCAAGGCTAAGCAACACCCAGCTTGTACCCACGAGCAGCCTCACAGATGACTTTAGAAAATCAATTAGCATTGAATATGGTACTACTAAAGGAGAACAGCGTTTGTGGATGGCTGAATAACACCTATCCTGGCAAAACCTGCTGTCAATTCCAAATGTGTCCGCTACTCTGCATCAAGCTAGAGATGAAATGCAAAAAACTGTGGACCAAACCCATGAGCTCAATGAGAAGATGAAACCAAGCAACTGGCAATGAACTAGGTGGATTTAAAATATTTTCAGTTGGCTCAGATTAAAAGTTAGTGGATGGGATCATAGTCTAACCCAGTATGTATTAATGTTTATCATAATTGTTATTGTTATTGTCCGTATTTGATTGTCACGTGTGAAATCTATGATAACTAGAGCTGTAACCATGCGTGTTAAGAGGATCCACATCTATGATCCTGAATACATCCCTTTAATACCATCCCCTATTATAAATTGCGACAAGCGAGGGAAGGCAAGCAGTCGACTCAATATGAGTGATAAGGCAAGCTTCAACTTTATTGCAAAACCTTACACATATTTATACACTAAGTTCTACCTTATGCATACTTGTCTTACAATCATTGGCTTAGCCCTAAAGATTGCATTATCATACTCCTCCTACTTGCGGTTACTGCTACGTGGTCCGGGTTCCATCCTGTTTTTCTTATACAGTGCTGCTTCTTAGCTGTTTACCACAGCTCCTTCTCCTCAAGGCCGAGCCCTGCAGATGTCCAGCTGTTTACCAGCTTCCCAATGCCACAGCTCCCTCTTCTCAAGGCCGAGCCGTGCAGATATCTAGCTGTTTACCAGCTTCTCAATGCTGCAGCTCCTTCTCCTTAAGGTCGAGCCGTGCAGAGTGATCAAAACATCTCCCCCTTTTTGTTTTTGTATAAACAAAACCTGATGGATCATTCGCAACCCGAGGACTGTGAGAAAGATGGACCCTCTGTACATTCTTGTATCGTCCTGTGCCACGAACTCAGCCCAGCAGTCGGTAGGTGCCAGCTTTACGTGGGCGTCCCCACGGAGGCAACGGTGGCCTTGCCGTACACTGGCCCACTGCCCTTTGGGAAATCCCGGTATTTATACATTTGCAGAGGAACGAGTTTCGACACACGTGGCCAGCGAGTGTCGGAACTCACCTCAGTTGTCACCTTTTAACACAGGGAGCCTATGGCGTATGCGCCCGCTGGCCAGACGTGCTGCACGCGCCACAGCCCTCCCGTCTATTGGTTCGTAGGCTTTGTTCACACGGCATTTTTTCATAAATCGGCAATCACATATCAACTTATGCTTAAGTCAATAGCAGAATATTACAAAGCAAAACAAATCTAGCTGTACTACTTCTAGTGATATAAACTACTCCTAGTGATAGAAAAAAGGTACTTGTATAAGGGTATGAAGACCAATATTATATCTTACCAAAGCATTTGTAGTTAGAGGACACTTTGCCTCAAAAGCTTTCCACGTTCATCTCATGATACCGCAAATTTCAGTGTGATTTACCCCTACTTTTTCTTTTGACTGAGGTGGCATCCAGATTGCGATGACACCTGATAGTGTCATGATGTGTCCAACGATGACGATGGCGACTGCCGCACCCATGGCCTCACCCACTTCGAGGCATCTGCAAAGTGGGTAAAACCATGGGTAAAACCATGGGTAAAACAGCCACCACCGTCAACCTCGTCCCCTGGTTAGCAGTTGAAAAGGTCCTTTCTCCTTCCTCAAATAATTTAGCACATATAAGGCTTTATTCAAACGTTCTTAGGGTAATGTGGTAGCCTCTCCCCCTTTTTGTTTTGAGCGTGATTATCTAACAAAGCTCATTCATTGGGTGTGTAAGATACTTGTTGGAGTTATTCGCTAGCCAAGCATTCTTTACTACCTTTTGAACCATTCCTTGTAGACAATGCAATAAACATGGTACAATAAGCATTAGTATTAAGATAACAAGTACTATAACAACTGCCCCTTTTATTAAGTCTTGTAACCATCCACTTAGGCCCAAACTTGACAGCTATGATTCGAGGTTTAGTGAACTTGTCTGTAACCTGTCTGTTAAGTCCTTCAGTTTTTGTAATTGTTGAGTTACCGACTGTGATGTATCTGTTAAATTCATACAACACATGCCATCAAACTCCTCACACCCGTGCCCTTGGGCCAAAAGCAGGAAGTCGATAGCTGCCCTATTTTGCAATGTCGCATGCCTTATTGAGTCAGTTTCCATTAACAAAGCACTGAGTGTTGCAGAAGTAGCATTGGTTTGTTTCGCTAGCCAACATCCCAATTTATTTAAAGTGGTTAAGCCTTGGGCAGCAGCGACCCCAGGGGCAAGGAAAGAGGTTAGTATGGTTTTGTCCGCAGTCCAAAAATCCAGCTGGTCATTGCACTCTTCCTGATATTTTCAAATCTGTCATCTTATTCTATGCCGTGGGGTAAGGTTCAATATCATAGAAGTGTTGGGAGTTAACAATGTTAGGTGCCCCAATGTGTAAGGACCACCTCTCAAACGGGAGGGAACACCGTGCCATGCACGATCACCACAAATCAAGAATATTCCTTTAGGGAGTCTCATTGGGACAATAGTAGAGCGCGAGATGTTGCTCGTTGTATAATTACACCAATTGGTAGCATTCTGAAAAATGGCTAACGTGGGGTTTACATCCTGTGACCTGGTATCGTCCTGTCCTGTATAATTAAAATATAAACAGGTAGGGGCTGTCATGCATCCTAAAATACCCAACTCCTGCGGTTCCAACAACTCCTGTGGTCCGTGTGTCATCCATCCGTCCCACTTATCCATAGCTGCAGAGGTGTTCGTTATTTTTTAAAAACAAGGTTAGGTCAGGGGTGGTCTTCTTTACCACCATTGTCGAATCATAGTCCCCTAAGGGCAGACCAACTAAGCATGTTGTAAACAGATTCTCAGCAGTGGATATAGATAAGCAAAGGTGGCCTTGGCCCGTTTGATTAGCTAGTGTAACCCAGATATTTTTTCTTGGTTGAACGGAAAACCACGCCTGAACCTGGCATATCAAA
This sequence comes from Phaethon aethereus, assembly GCF_964289735.1. Taxonomy (NCBI): domain Eukaryota; kingdom Metazoa; phylum Chordata; class Aves; order Phaethontiformes; family Phaethontidae; genus Phaethon; species Phaethon aethereus. The sequence continues at coordinate 241,168 of NW_028114301.1, read as the reverse complement.
CACGTGACTATCAGACTCACGAACAACGGGATTTGCGTCCTGCGTCGGTAAAGACTGTCATCCCATTCACTGGGGTCTCCGATCACATAGGCATTTCTTCAAACTGCTGATTAGCCAACAGTGACAATAATCTATCGGACGGATAGCTATTTGTAACCTGTTCTAAAAAATCAGAGATTGCGATCTGAAACTCCAGAGAACTGGCTAACAACCAATCTAAGTACTTTTGAGATACAGGAACATAAATTATTACAGGTTCTAATCCAGATATTTCTACAATTCTTTGTCTTCCCTTAATAATGAGTTGTGCAAATAATTCATATCTGGTGACCACTATTTTTCTGGGTTGATAGGAGAGAAAAACCCATTCTAATACTTTCAAACTGTTTGCTGTATTTCCTAACTGTACGGTCAATCCTAGTGGATATTGCCGTTCCCCTCCTGAATTAACTATCATAAGCGAGATACTCTCAGTAGGTGAACATCTGTGAGCATAAGTTGTTGCTATCTTCTCAGTAATTTTCTGCAAAGCCTGGTGTTGATCCTCGTCCAGTTGACGTCGCTCTGGAGCCTCCACCGAAGACTCCAGGAGCGGCATCAATGGCCTCAGATCATCATTAGTAATTCCGCAAATATTGCGAACCCACTGTATATCCCCCATTAATTTTTGGACATCAGAAAGATTTTCTATTTTCGCCTTAATCTTTATTTTTTGTGGGTGGACCACTGCCCTGGTAATAATCCAGCTCAAATATTGCCATGGTTCCTTCTTTTGAATTTTTTTCGGTGCTATTTTTAAACCCCGTTTTCCTAAATAGTGCTCTAAGTGCTGTAAAATGTGGTCTGCATTCAATTGTGTCCCTGCTATTAATATATCAACTATATAATGATACGTTATTAAATCTGGATACTTTTTCCACACCGGTTCTAGAGCCCATGCCACAAATGTCTGACACATCGTAGGTGAATTTTGCATTCCTTGTGGTAACACTACCCAATGATACTTTTTGCTAGCTCTCCTTTATTTACCGATGGTACCATAAAGGCAAACTTCTCTGCATCCTCAGCTGCTAAGGGAATGGTAAAAAAGCAATTGAAATATACTCTTCGATTCCCTGCAAAAGAAATGATACATTTGTGACAATAATTACGACGACATAGAACAAACCCACAACACCGTTTTACAAATATGGCATATTGAAGTTCCTGCTCTTGAACGTCCGGGGAGAGCCGCTGAGACAGTCAACGAGCCGTCATTCCGCATACAAAAGAGTGAAAGCATCAGCTGGCGGTACGTCGGAGTTGACTGCGTCCGTGGGACGTGTGACAAGGTCTTCAGGTCTTACTGCCGGCCGTACCGACCTGGTCGGTACCCACTTCGCTCCGTCCCCTCCCTCTCTGCCAAAGTCTCTTGTCTCATGCCTCGCCAATGTTGGGCAGGGTCGGATCTTGACTTGGGGGAAGGATCATCCCAGGCAGCCCCCTCCTGTTGCGGCACGCACGGGTCAGGAGGCGGGGGCCAAGGAGGACTCGCCACCTCCGTTGGTTGCGTTAGCGGGGGCAGGGGGCGGGCGGGGTGGGGGGGGAGGCGGGCGGGGGTTGCTCGTTCTCACCATTCCCAGCTCGGCCTCCCTTCTCTCCCGGGGCTGTGGCAGCGGCAGCTGCTGCCGTCGTCCGCTCTGATTTTATCCCCTTTATAGAGTCTCTGACTAATCGCCAGGTTGTTAACACTTTCGCGGCCGTATGATCCTCTTTAGAGGCTGCCTCAAACACCAATTTCCCTGCTTTCTCCCAGGTAGGTAACTCAAAAGCTGTTGCAGAGTCTGCTGCTAGCCCCTGGCTCTTCAAAACAGTCTCGAATAGCAATCGCCACGTTGTTGCTAGCTCCGCTGCTTGCCCATCTCCTTTCGAGACTCACCCCATTGATCTTTCACATGGGCACACAGGGGAACACTGAGTACATTGTTCTGGGCAACGTTGTCCCGTCTTGCCCTCACATACATCATCGTAGATCTGTTTCTCTGACTTATTTATGCAGCCGGTTTACTCGGTGCATCTGGCACCTCAGGAGGTGCAGTCAGAGTCGCTGAAGGTCCTGGACCCTCTGACTCAGTTAAAAAGGGATTGGTTGAAGACGGTTTAACAGCCTCCTCCATATCAGCTGCAGCTTTTCTCTCTGCCTTTAAGGCTTTTAATGTGGTTAACATCAACTTCCATGCCGTCACTAACTCTGCGGTGGTTTTATCTCCATTCCCAATATGTTCCTATAACATTTTTCCTATCTCCTCCCACGTCTCTGCCTTAAACGCCACGGACGCATCGGGGGGGTACCCTTTTTGGCACCAAATTAGAAGCCTTCTAAGTGTATATTCATCATATTTCAGTCCTCTCTTAGAGAGCATATGTGGCAGGAGTCTGACCATCGCCCCTTCTTCATGTGATGCGTTCTGCCTTTAGTTCTTTTAATGTCTCTAGGATCAACCTCCAGAGCGTCGTAAATTTTATACTGTCTTTGTTGCCTGTGCTATTCACTTTTCAGTTTTATATCTTTTCATGCAATTAATAACATCTCTCCAAGATTTCATTAATTTTTTTTGCTGATTTATCATCATCGATTACTAGATCCCACAATCAATCTCCATAAGAACGCCACTCGTCTACTTCAAACATACTTTCAGGGTCTTTAAAAGACCCTTTCGCTTTCCCTAACGTAATTAACCCAGCCAGATCTTTTAATTGGCTTACTCCCCGCTTTTCTAAAAAGCATTTTAAGATTTCGAACGCTACCTCTATTTCCATTGCGCGCTATGTTGACCTTCTTAATTATCCGGTCAATTATTTTTGCAGCCTTTTCCCATGGGTAGCCTTCTTTCGGACGGCGAACCCCTTCTTAATTATCCTGGGTTCAAGCACGGATCAGGCGCGCCGCGGCAGCGTCCGCCGATCTTCTGCTCCCTGGTCGCTGCTACCAGTGCTTCTCCGATCTCGCTGTCCGGTGAAAAACAAGGATGGGGTCCCTGTTCGGGCGCCACTTGCGACGAGTGAGGGAAGGCAAGCAGTCGACTCAATATGAGTGATAAGGCAAGCTTCAACTTTATTGCAAAACCTTACACATATTTATACACTAAGTTCTACCTTATGCATACTTGTCTTACAATCATTGGCTTAGCCCTAAAGATTGCATTATCATACTCCTCCTACTTGCGGTTACTGCTACGTGGTCCGGGTTCCATCCTGTTTTTCTTATACAGTGCTGCTTCTTAGCTGTTTACCACAGCTCCTTCTCCTCAAGGCCGAGCCCTGCAGATGTCCAGCTGTTTACCAGCTTCCCAATGCCGCAGCTCCCTCTTCTCAAGGCCGAGCCGTGCAGATATCTAGCTGTTTACCAGCTTCTCAATGCTGCAGCTCCTTCTCCTTAAGGTCGAGCCGTGCAGAGTGATCCCAACAATAAATTACCAACCAACAAGAGAGGATGAAAACACAGGAAGGAGAGATGAATGCCTCGACCCACCTAAATACAAATTACACAATGTTCCTCTTAGTGAGTTGTGACTAAGGTCACAGGGTGGATAATGTGGGAAACCACTGTGGGTCTGTAGGGAGTAGCAGGGTTTGACTGGAGCAACACGCTCCTCTTCAAAAGCAACCCTGATGGGTTGCAGTCAGACAGTCTCATAACTGACTATTGTTGAGTGATGTCTGGGATGAGGCGAAAGCCTTGCAGCCTGATGTTCTACGGCAAGGCCACAAAGACCTCCATCAAACGTGAGTAAGCTGACCATTATTAATAACTGAAATTCTTATTAACTCTTCATTCCTATTGATCGATGCTATTTGAGTTATATAGTATCTATCGGTCTACAACAAATAAATGAATAAAAAATTAATGAACTGATTAAGTTTTTATTAATCAAATTAGTCTAAATCAATCATTAATAATTACTTATTAATAACAGTCGTTACCTATTAAGATCGATTATTTTATTTATTAGTATTTTGTGGTACTGCATTAACACTACTGTCCTCCAGTTACTTATCATGTATTTTTTTTTCTTTATCATCACTCTGATTTACTGTTGTAATTATCTACTATCAATTCATCATTATTAATTATCATTAATTACACGTGCTACACGACGGCTCTGTTCCTCACCTAGAACTTGTTATCAGTAAAGTAGTTCCTTATTAACGTGATCTTAATCCACTGGATGTTAATTCCAGTAAATATTAATCTGTATTGCTCTATCGCTAATCATTACTTCGTATATTAATTACCGGTTAATGAATTATTTATTACATTCATTAACCATAGGTCGGTGTATGTTAATCCATCAAGAATTAGCAGAGAGTGCCAGATCAGCATTTGTCCTAAACCTGCTCTCCCCACTCCCTCCTCCCAAACCGCCCGCCTGCCCTCACCCCGGAGAGTTCTGTGTAAAGACACCCACACGCACCCTGCACACCCCCCGTTTCTTTTTGATTGTCATTTTTTTAGCTATTTATTTATCTAGCCTCCCTCCCCCTTACCTTTTCTTACTCTTCTCTCTCACCACCGGGGACCGGGGACCGGGGACCAGGCAGAGGCGGCGGTGCCCAGCCCCAGCCGCCCGCCCTCCCCACCCCACCGCAGCGAGCCCCATTGCTACAAGGCCGCCAGAAGTTAATCTGCTTATGTGTAAACGTGGTGGCAGCTGAGGTATGTTTAAGAATACTGGTAAGTGTTGCTAGAAACCTACAAATATTTTCCGGGTGTTAACCGCGGGGTGCCAGCTTTGTGGGCCTACCACCCAGCACCCAGCTCTGCGCAGGTCTGGAATAAACCGGTCTCTCGTCTCGGTGTGTGAGACTGGCCTATCGCACGCCAGGAAACGAAACCGCCTTTTCGGACACCACCATCAGCAAAGCAGCGACCCCGCTTTGCCTGAGGCTGCTGGGCCTGTCCTCTGGGCGCTGCTCACCACTGGAACGCATCCCGCTGGCGACGGACACGCCGACGGCCGCTAGCGAGAGGCGCGGCCCACCTCTCCGGCAGCCGGAGCCCGGCCTCGGGGACGCAGGTCTCTGCCCAGGCCGAGGCACGGGGCTGCTGCTTTCCCAGGGACGGCTTCAACCGGGAGCCGAGCCGAGCACATCGCCCGCAGGCGGACACCGAGGCGGGCCACAGCGCAGGCTGTAGCAGAGAAGGCGGCGTTGTCCACAGCGTTACCAGACTTTTTCGTTTCTTACTGCGTGCACACCCGCCACACACGCTCCCAAACCGGCCCCGGCACGAACCCCTCGCCCGCGGCCACACGCACACACGGAGACACCCCCCCTCCCCCTTCCGCCAGCAGTTTTGCCGGCCCGGGGAAGGAAGGAAGGCGGGAGACTTTAGGACCCCGCGGCGTCCCTGCCGCACCCGTGCCCCCCTCCCGCCTTTCGTCCTCAGTCCGTCGGTCGGCCAGTCCGTCGGTCAGTCACCCTGCTGAAGGTATGCGAGGCACAAAGCGGGGGTATTGTTTAGGCTCTGTCAGGAGTCAACGAGGCGCAAGCCTGAGGGAAGGAACAAGGCAACCGCAAAGGGAACGCAACTTGCCGACCTTTGAGTGAACTATCCTAAGTAACATCTAATTAACATCGACTCGGCATAGCACAAGCCTGCCCTCCGGTAGGGGAAGACCCCTACCCACAGAAGCCCCTTCCTCACGGGGCACGCGCAGTAAAAAAGGAGGACGCTGTCGCCGTGGAGACGAGGCTTGCGGGAACCAACAGGCGCAAGGGCGCCTGCGCCAGCTCTCAAAAAAATAACGGTGACTTGTTGCTCGGAGCGTAGAAATATTTTCCCTGCGTTAACCGAGGCGCGCCAGCTTTGTGGGCCTACCACCGGCACCCAGCTCGGCGCAGGGGCGGAAGAAAAGCCGCCGTCTCGACTCCGTGTGTTTCCCGGCGCTCTGCGCACCGGGTGACGGAACCCGCGTTTGGCACAACAGCCCCGCTGCGCGCGGGCCGCCGCCGCCGCGCGGTGAAAACCAACGAACGCGAACGGCGGGGGAGGTGAAAAACGAAAAGAGAAAAAAAAACCCCAACCCAACCGACCCAAACAGAAACCTCCGAAAAGCGCCGCCATCCCCCCTCTCCTAGCCAGCCTCTGCGCCAGGCTCCCTCCCCCGCCGCCGGGGGGGCCGGTTGCCGGGCAGCGGGGCGCACGCGGCTGCAGCCCCCCTTGCCCCCCGCTGCTCCGGGGCGCCGGAGAGTCTCCGGCCGGGGGGGGCCGCACCCACCGGCCTGCGGGTCCGGAGCTGCAGCGCAGGGAGGGGGAGCGCGCGCGCGCGCGGGGGGGGGTGGCTGAGTGACTCTGAGCGCGCGTGTGTCGCGGGGGGGGGCGGTGTCTGCAGGATCGCGGGCGCAGACTTTAATATATTTATTTTTAACAACGGCTTGTTTAGCCTGGGGAAGTGGAGGGTCAGGGCACTGCAGTGCTCAGTTTGGGATCCTTCCCTTAGAGTTGAATTCGACCCCGGGGCCGTAGGGGAAGTCGTCAAATTTGGTGACGGTATTTGACGGGTAGCTGGATTATACGGGGGAGGTAAGTGATCTAGGGGGTCCCAATCCTTCTTTTCCTTTTCCATGTGTTGCTCCCCTACGGTCTTATTTTTATGAAAAATGCCCACACAGGCCTTTATCCATAAACTAGCATACTCGCTCTCCTCTTGGCAAAACGGTTCCTTAGAATTTACATACAGGTTTAGCGCCTGACAAACCCAATCCTCAAATGACCCAAATACAGGCCAAAAAAAACGTGGGGTCTCAAGGGGTTCTTTGGCCATTTTACCATACAATATTAACTAATTTCTCTTTTGTCTTCCCTTTTCCAGGGCCCTTATTATTCCAATGTTTTAACATTATTCCTAATGGAATCTCCGGAGGTATTTTTAGTAATTCGCTCCCTTTCTTCTGGTCCTGGGTTCTCGATTTCGTCTGACCCATCTAGGAATTTTTACTGTGGCAATTCCTACAGCCCTTGGTTACCAAGCAGAGTGTCTTGCAGGGGGTTTCAAACTTCTCACTCACCTATGGATCCTATAAAAATCGCTTCGGTCCTTCACCGGCCAAGTCCCTCGCGGGAGATTGGAACCGCGGTTAGAAGACCTCCACAATCGCTTCGGAACGAGGTTCCGTCTCAGTCACACTCTTACACACACAGGCAACCGAATCCCACCCAACCGAACGGTATACACCTTAAATACTTACAACCCCGTCGTCTTCGTTCGGATCTTCGCGCGCAGAATTACGGGCAAAATAAACTGCTGCAGCCGGCAAGGGAGCTCATAAAAAATCAAATTCTTTGCTTGCCCCTATTCAGGTTCAGGATGGCGTTAGTCCCGACCCGACCCGATCAGGAGCCACCAAAAGGTGGGGCGCCCCTCCTAGATCAAGTCAGAATTCAGGAACCAAGACCATCCCGGACGAGCCCCCAATTGTTATAAATGATTTCGTCCCAAACACGATTCCAATTTAAGTTTGCAATTTATTAAACAAATAGAGGCAAGCAAACAGCGCTGGGTGCGTCGGGAGTCTCCGCTCCACCAAGACGCACACCTTCACTTCTTACAATTCCTTCCTTTATACTTCTCTAGGCTTCGTTTCTTGCCTTTCTCCGCCTTTTTCTTGGAAGATGACTCTTTCTTTAAGTACGTCACCACTTCCCCGGTCTGCGCATGCTTCATCTTTTTCTAGGTGGTCGTCCGGTGGTCGTTGGGAGGAAGATGCTCCTCTTCGTCACTGCACTCTACATGACCTCTCTGTTTGTGCAGGCGCTCCGTTATTCTACTTATATTATGCTACCTTATTTGGCTATACATTTTCTTGACATTTCTGCGGTTATTTACAACACTGGTTTGCACTAGTATATCAGGAACTAACTTACATATCAGGAGGCTACATAAGCTTCACATATCAAGGGAGTTACCCAAACTATACTTATCAGGAAGTTACATAAAGACTACCACTCCCCTGTTTATGGTCATGCCCTACATATATTCCTTTATTTCAATATAAATGACATTTGCTTCAAGCTTATATTCACTAGATTTTCTTTACACGAATCGCTCATTCCTCACAGTTTCAGGGACAATGGAGCTTTTCTTAGTAGCGGGAAGAGCAAGAAACCTCCACAAATTACAGCTGGGAAGGTTCTGTCTGGATGTGAGAAAAAATAATCCTCACTGAGAGGGTAGTCTTGTGCTGCAAGAGATCACCCAGAGGGAGTCTGGATTATCCCATGGCTTTGTGTTTCAAGGAGCAGCTGGTGAGGGTGGAGAGCCATCAGTGAAGGCATAGAAATGCCAGGGTGAGAGCTAGGTGGGAAAGCAAGATGGCTGTCAGCAAGCTGAAGGGAAAGAGGTGAGGCATGGGACAGTGTAGGGCAGCCTGCATAGAGATGGCCAAGGGTTCTAGCAAGACCGAGAGGTCCAAAAGGACTGAGGTCTTTGTCGTCTTGACTATAGCAGCTGTCTCTACCACCAGGGCCAGTGAGACAAAACTTTATTCTTCTCTTCTCAGAAACTGCCTTCCCAGGACCTGGGCTCGGGGTTTGGCCTTGCCTGCTTCATAAAACGAACCAAGGGTTTTCTCAGCATTACAGCCACCTGTGCAGTGCCCTTGCCTACCTGCAGTCACCGTCTCCAAGTATCTGCTCTAATGAGTCAATGAGGAGCCTTTGGCAGTAATGGGTCTCATTAAGTCCCATTAATGCTTCAAGGTATTTTGGGGTTTGCTTCTGGCTTTGACTTCTTGAGAGGTTTGTTCAGTCTTCTCCCAGTATCTGAGGTTCACGGACTGAGCCCCAAATACACCATGGGGCTCCTTAAAACACAGAAAGCCCTAACAAGTCATGCCTCTTCCTGTAACGTTCTCCATGTCTGCAAGACTCGTATAGCTAATCTGAGTTGTTTCATAGCATGGTTAAGAAGGAAGATTTCAAAGTGCACCTAATAAAGTTATTTTTAATTTTAAAGGCGGTATTTTGTTAATTTCAGTTTAAAGAAGTGATAGAAGCATTATCCAACTGATATGGATCCTGAGTGTCAGGAGCGTCTCCTGAGGAGGTCTGGACAGGTAGAAAAAGCAGTCCCTTGAGATCTGACACTGGGTGGACAACCTTGCTCCTCACCTCCCCAGACTCCCCACCTGTCATTGGCCACCTGGGATTTACATCACTTTCCCTTCATCAGACTTCTCTGAACTCTGGGAGCTGAATGTTAGAGCTCCATTGCACCATCTCCCACCCACTTTCCTTAGAGGACTGGCTGCACACAGGCACAGAAGGATGTTTCCCATTTGCAAGCAAAGCAAAGTAAAGCACGATCAAGTGTCTTAAGCAATAAAACACTCCTCAACCATATACTAAGTACAAGCTGCCTCTAATGAGGTCGCCTTTCTACAAGGGATGATCTTACGAGAAATGTTTTAGATAGATAGATAGATAAAGGTAGATACAATTAAAAGAGTTGGCTAAAGATACCGTTATACTACTGAAAGACAGGCAGGCTTTTAGTCCCTGAAGCTCAAAGCAGCAGTGTGGGTGGGAAGTATCTGAATGAACAAAGAGTAAGGGAAGGAGAATAATGGAAAGGGCCTTTGTCTAGACAGTCTGCTGAAAACATTACTTCAGAAATGGTCATTGTATCAGCACAGGTGAAAATATATGAAAGATTAGAATTATTAACTACAAAAGACATTAACCACTTGATCCAGTGTGGCCTGGCAGCAAAGGCAGCCAGCAGTGTCCTGAAGTGTATAAAGAGGAGCCTCGCCAAAAGAGTGAGGGAAGTGGTTGTCTCCCCATGCTCATTGCTTGTTAGACCACCTGTAACCAATTATATCCAGTTTTAGGGCCCCAGTTCAGGTGTACTGATCTGGCTGGGATGGGGTTACCTTCCTTCATAGCAGCCTGTGTGGTGCTATGTTTTGCATTTGTGCCTTAAACAGTGTTGATAACACACCAGTGTTCTGGCTATTGCTGAGCAGTGTTTGCACTGTGTCAAGGCCTTCTCTGCTCCCTCCCAGTGAGTAGGCTGCAGATGGGCAAGAACAGCTGACCCCAACTGACCAAAGGGATATTCTCTAACGTACGACGTTGTGCTGAGCAATAAAAGCTGGGACAGAGGAAGAAGGAACTAGAATTTTTTTGTTACAGGAATCACTTCCTAGTTCACATGGAATCCATTGCATAGCATTAGTAAAAGGCCTTAGACCTTCATAAGCGGTGAACTTCCACCTAGCTACTAATGAAGTTCTACTGAACTCTTACTTAGTCGCGTGAGGGAAGGCCCTGAAACTGGTGTAAATTAGAAAGATAAGATAGCCACATCCATCAGCAGAGGTTGCCTCATCGAGAAACGAAAAAGAACGGCCCGCTTGGAGACAGTGAAAGGATCCAATGAGGAAAAAGGAGACCCCAGACCCAAATACTCCAACTGGACTAAACCGTCTCACAAGGGGAGGGGAGCTTAGACTGTAAGGGTATAATTGTCCAGAGAGTCTCTGGTTCGGGGTCCGTCTCCAGAGGCACTCAGCTCAAGCTGTTCTTCACCACTGTACCGCTTAATAAATTCAACTGGTATACGTCATGTCAGAGATTCTGCTTCAGGAAACCTAGGGTTGAGCCTGAGGGAAGAGAAAACACCCAAGAGAGACTCTGTGTGTGTGTGTGTGTGTGTGTGTGTGTAGAGTCAAAAGGCGCACACGTCGGCTCACTGGAGTCTCCTGCTGCAAAGGGACTCCAGACCCAGCAGTTAAAGTCTCGGGTGGTGTGTGTGCAACTCCTTGATTGGTGTGTGAATGCTCAGGCAGCGGCTTCTCCATTAATGTTTTTTCATTCAAAGAGTCTTCTGTGTGGAGACTGGCTGGGCATCATTTTTGCTTGTGGGAGGTGGTGAGTGGTTGCCTTTGCGTTGCTTGTTATTATTATTGCTTGTTGATTTTTAAAAAATCTCTTTCTTTCACCTGCTAAGCTGTCTTTATCTTGACCCACAACTTTCCGTGCTTTATTTCTTCCTGTTCTCTCTCCTGTCCCAGTGGGGAAGGGGAGGAAAGAGTGAGCGGCTGCGTGGCTGCCGGGCTATTGGCCAGAGTCAATCCACCACATCAAGGAAGACGTTGACAACTGGGAGTGACTTCAGTGGGAGGCTGCCAAGATGCGCAGGGGCTGCAGCACTTGCCTGGGGAGCAGAAACTGAGGGAAAGGGCTGCCTTCGGCCTGGGAAAGGGAAGGTCTGGGGAACCTCATAGCAGCCAGCCAGTCCCTGCAGGGAGGTTTTCAGGAAGATGGAGCCAGTCTTGTCACCGTGGTGCTTGGCAGGACGATAATAGACGATAGTCAAATGTTGAAATAAGGAATGTTGAGGCTGGAGATAGGGACAATCTTTCTCTCCATAAGGGCATCCAAACATTGAAGCAGGTTTCCCAGAGATGTTTTCCTGTCTTTGTCCTTGGACATTTTCCAGCCCCCATGTGGCAAAGCCTTGAGCAAAGTGGTCTGACTCCGTAGCCGATTCTGCTGTGAGCATGAGGTTGGACTGGAGACCTACTGAGGTCCCATTCAGGAGAGTGGAAAACTAAATGATGCTGTGGTTCCTTCCTCTCTAGGTGTGCCCTTGATGACAGTAGGGAAAGCTGTCAGGTTCCCCGTGACCATGGAAGTAAGTCAGATGCTGGCATAGTCAGATCAGCTGAAGTTGTCTTCTCCTCCTCCAGGCAGTGTTGCTCAGATGCAGGACTGCTTCACAGGTATCCCCAAACAGCCCTGGTTATTTCCTTTGCTTCACCATTCATTCCCTTTTCATTCTTTTCCCACCTCTCAAGTCCTGCTCTTTAACCATCCTTATCCCCACCCATGCAAAAAGCCAAGGACTTTTCACTGTTTATCCAGTGGCCCTGCATTTGCTCACTTTGAACCCTCCTTTGGTGTCTCTGCGGTGGTTACTGTGGTGCTTTCTACCTCGCATTGCAACTCAACTTAACGCTAGTACTCTTTTCTTCTCTGTAGTGTCCTGCAGCTACTTAAGTTCTGATCTTGTTAGAGGCACCACGACTCAGGATGGCCGTTGGCACGCATACTTTAAAAGCTGGACTGTTGGAGGTTCAGTCCAGAGGGACCTTGGCACACCTGGGATTTGGCCAGCAGAAACCTCAAGGTTTTGAAGGAAAAGCTCAGAAACAACTCCATGCAGCAGCATGGACAGGGACCTGACTGACTAAGGAGTGTCCTGAGGTGAAGTATCTGGGAACTGTGACAATGCCATATGAGTCAGTGGTTCTCACATTTCGAAAGGAGAGTGGAGTGTCTGGAGGAGGTCTGCCAACTTGAAGTGAAGGGCCTAAAGGATGAGCTGTGGGGAGAGTCTGAGGGAGCTGGGTGTCTGTAGCCTGCTGAAGTGGAGGCACGGGTTTACCTAGCAAGAGCCTGCACCTGCCTGGAGGGATAACGGAGCCAACCTGTTTTCTGCAGTCACCATTGATACGACAGAAGGAACAGCCACAAGCTGCCTCTTGGGAGCTTTAGGCTGAACCTCAGGAAAAATAAAATGGACTAGGAGGAGCGTTGCCATGATCTCCACCTTTGGAGCTCTTCAAGTTTCAGCGCCGCAAAGTCACGGCCAGCCTGGAGGCTGGACTAGAGACCCCCTCGCAGCAGTCTCTTTCCCAACAGGCCTGTGCCTTGCCACATGTCATATGAGAAGAGACTAAGCTGGAGGAGAGGGTCTCTACATCACAGGACAATTCAGGGTGGAAGGAGGGTCAGGAGGTCTCTAGTGTTGCACTGGCTCCAAGCAGGGCCAGCTCTGAGGTCAGACCAGCTTGCTCGCTAAATGCCAGAATCCGGAGAAAGAGTTTACACATGAACCAGGCATCTGTGCGCCGTTACAGAAATGGAGACAAGGCCTTTGACCAGCTCCCTGAACACAGCTATTGGTACGTCATGCCCCCTGAGAACATCCATCCTCCCGGGAACATCCATCTTCTTGTCCAAAGGAGTGGGATCCTTATGCAACTATCCTGCCATATCTCCAGACCATGGGGTGCTTTACACTGTAAACAGAACTGAAGGAAAGCCTCTGACGTGGGTACTGTCAACTGAATTGCTAAAAGAGGGGAAGATGGAGGGATCTCGGAGCTTCCAGGTTCTTCCTGAAGATAGAAGGCCTCAGATATAGAAACAGAAGATAACAGTTTTGAACTAGCCTAGGCTTTAGATCATTTCACATGTGATGGCTCTGCTCCATCCTTTCAGTCATTGGCACCCAGAAACCTCATCTGCTTTTCCTTCCTCTCCTCCCAAAAGCTGATCAAGTGATGGGAAGAAAGGAAGGAGAAAGGCCCTAGGCCTCTGTGACTCACCTGGGCTCTGGCACTTGGAGGGCCACAGTGTCATCCATTGTACACCCCATAAAGAATCAAGCTGGGAAGTGACTCTTCACGTACAAGTGAACAAGGTCGATGGACAGGCAAGGCTGTGTCTGGAGACCAGTACACCTAGAGCATCGATCAAGCTGGGGCTGAAACTCAGGCCTGGTCTTCAATGGTCTCCTGGGCCCATGGACAGAGGTGTGGATGGAGGCCCCAGGTGAGGCTGATTAGGGTCCTGAAGGCCTGTGGATGCTCTCAGGGCCCTGACACTGCCCCCATGGGATCCCACCTGCCAGTGCCCTCAGTAGGCCAAGTTCTCATTCCCGCATGTGCAGGGTCTGTGCTCGGCTACTCTCCTTCCCCGCTTCTGTGCAGATCTGGGAGACCACAGTTTCATGCTGACTACAACCAAGGCTGAAACTGGTCTTCCCATCCCTGACCAACTTTTCCTCTTTTGGGAGTACAAGGTCCAGGTGAGCCTCAGACTGGGTGGCACAGTTAGAAGCTGACCCACACGCAACATCCTGTTGCATGTCCCATAGAGAACATCCACACATCTGACCTGCTCTGGTAGCAAGCAGGGCATCCTCCACTTCTCGCCTTCCCTGTTAGTCTCACCTAAAGATGTTGTATCTCCGTCAGTCACAAAAGCTGTGGGAGCTGTCCTTTTCCATCTTGGCTCTTGCTCCCCTAACGTCACAGCTTTGCGATGGCATGTTGTCCTCCTGCTGTCTGTGCTCCAGGCTGTGGGCTTTGGTGCACATTAGGCCTGTAGCACCTCAGATGTGGCACCAGGGCCAAGGGCAGATTTGTCACATGGACACCTGATACCAAAAGATTGGCCCTCTTTGTGTGGAAAGGCTTCACAGCCGATGTGTGCTGGAGTGGATGGCAGGAGGCAACATAATGATGAAGGAGGTTCTCACAACGAGAGCAAAAGCTGCAGTCCCCAAGACCAGACAGAAAACGGCCTTGGGCTGTGCAGCCCTGGCAGGAGAGGGGTTTGCTGTCCCAGGTGACTCTTGCAGCAATGAGTGGGGCCTGTGACAGAGGTGAAGCCGATCTCCAAGAAGGACAAGCTGCTGCTGAGAAAGTCCCCGGGGGAGGACAGCCTGTCATCCAGCCACACTGTGGACATCATGCTGGGGGCTGACTGGCTAGATAGCAGCTCTGCAGAGAAGTACCTTAGGGTCCTGGAGGGCAAGCAGCTGAGCATGAGCCAGCCAGGCAGCCTCGCAGCAAAGGCCAGCAGCCTCCTGGGCTGCATTAGGAAAAGCATTGCTGGCAGATGGAGGGAAGTTAACCTTCTCCTCCACTGAGCACCGGTGGGCCACATCTGGAGTGCTGTGTCCAGTGCTGGGCTCCCCAGTGCAAGAAAGTTGTTGACCTGCTAAAGCAAGGCTATCAAAGGGCCACAAAGCTGATTTAAGGGACCGCAGCATCTTCCATAGGACGGAAGGCTGAGAGGTCTGGGACCGTTAAGCCTGGAGAAAAAATTGCTCAGGAGTGTGGAGTAATAGGGCACGGACTGTGGCAGGGCTTCAGGCCAAAGACCTTTATTGTTAGCGTAGCGTGCTTTTTATACAAATACAGCCCGTTCACGCACCTAAAAGTGCTACCCGGTTGGCTATTGCTTTAAGTCCACGCGACTCTCACAGAGGCAGGATTGGTCGCCTCTGTATGTCCACGCGCTCCTTTGCTTCTTCTTAGTTGTTTACCACAGCTCCTTCTCTTCAAGGTTGAGCCCTGCAGGTGTCCGGCTGTTTACCAGCTTCTCAATGCCACAGCTCCTTCTCCTTAAGGTCGAGCCATGCAGGGTGATCCCAATATCACCCCCTTTTTGTTTATCTATAAACAAAACCTGATGGTTCATTCGCAACCCGAGGACTGTGAGGAAGATAGACCATCTGTACACTCTTCTATCGTCCTGCACCACGAACTCAGCCCAGCAGTCGGTAGGTGCCAGCTTTACGTGGGCGTCCCCACGGAGGCAACGGTGGCCTTGCCGTACACCGGCCCACTGCCCTTTGGGAAATCCCGGTATTTATACATTTGCAGAGGAACGAGTTTCGACACACGTGGCCAGCGAGTGTCAGAACACGCCTTGGTTGCCACCTTTCAACACAGAGAGCCTATGGCATACGCGCCCGCTGGCCAGACGTGCTGCACGTGCCCCAGCCACCCTGTCTGTTGGTTCGTAGGCTTTGTTCACGCGGCATATTACCATAATCCAGCAGTCACATATCAACCATGCTCAAGCCAATAGCAGAATGTTACAAGGCAAACAAAATTGTGAATTGTGCTTTATATTCCTCCGTTACTGCATGTCTTCCCCATCCTCCCCTAACCTTGATCAACTTTCTTATCTCTTGGGCTGTTTTCTCTCACCCAGCATAGTATCTGTTTCTTTCCCAGCCGTCCATTTTCTGATATTCTAACTGCAGTTTTCTCACAGGCCAAAATTCCATCTGTTAACCCCTCCGTATGTATACGATAATTGGCGATAATTTCCATTTCTGCCGACAAGCTAACTATTGCTTTTTCTAGCTGAGATAAACGTCTGAGTCCCAAACAGGATTCCAATTGAAGTTTACAATGTATTACATTATATACATTAACCACTCTGCTAGGCTTAGGCTTGCGGTCATACAAGGATACGTAGGACAGAAGGTTACACTTCATCACACGAATCAGATGAACATATTTCACATAGCTGTACTACTCCTCGTGATGGGAAAAGCGCCCGTACAAAGCTATGATAACCTTTATTATATCTCACCAAGGGATTTGTAGTTATAGAGTGCTTTGCCCTAAAAGCTTTCCATATTCCTCTAATGATACCGCTAATTTCAGTCTGATTAATTATCTGTGTTATAAATGATTTAGTCCCAAACAGGATTCCAATTCAAATGTACAATTTATTAAGCGAATAGAGGCAAGCAAACAGCGCTGGGTGCGCCGGGAGTCTCCGCTCCAGCAAGACGCACGCAGTACAGCTCCTGTTCCTGGTTTATATCCTGTCCGTTAATACATATTCATGAACAGGCGTGTCTTCTTTGGCACATGCCCTCTTCTCCTTCTAGGATCTTCTCGAATCTTCCTCAGCGTGATCCTGTTCGCTAATACATTTTCATGAATAGGCGTGTCTGCTAATACATATTAATGAACAGGCGTGTCTTCTTCAGCGCGTACCCTCTTCTCCTGCTAGAGTCTTCTTGAATCTTCCTCGGCGTGCCCCCAGGATGACCCCAAACCGTATGCATGCACTTTCTTTACACAATACTATGCGGTCAGTGGTCAAACTGGTTTGAGCTGATATACCAGCCAAGTAGTTTAACTTTCTCCTGTAAAATACCCCTTTTTATGGTGCAGGAGAAATCCATAAAAGTCCAGAAGGTTACACTTCATCACACGAATCAGATGAACATATTTCACAATCCCCCATCTTTTTCTTTATAGTATTGATTCGTGTTTTCGTTTCCAATTGAGTACTGCAGATATCTGCATTCCTTGTATAACCGAGTAGATTAATCTAGTAACAATTCCCCACATATCCCCAATACAACTATCCCGATTTTAGTAAGCCAATCACCACCCATAAAATCTCCCCAAAATCCTCCTAGATTGATTCCATTCCAAGTTTATCTCTCAGGAGGCCATTCGTTATACACCTGGACTCCTAGTCGCTCTCCCTAATTTATGGGTAACAGGAAAAAACTAGGTTTTATTGTTGATTACACGTACGGGCTGTACAATTAGAAAAGGTCCTCAGTTTTCCCATTTTTCTGGGGTAAACCCCAGCTGGACTTGTTCCAATATTGACTACAGTTATTTGCCGTAGTCAGAGTCAAGGAACTCACCCCAAGTAGAACTAGAAGAGGTCCGGTCAGGGCCATAGTGGTCGGCGGTCACAGCCCAAAGGGGTTGCAGCCCTTGGCAGACCCTTTTTAAGCCGCAACACCAGTTCCCCTCCGGTCTTGCCCTCTTCCTTCCTTTAAGGGGGTGCTTTCTTAGTACCCAAATTAATTGAGCACTGCTTGTGAAGGCCAGAGCTTTGCTAGATCAGTGGTTTGTCCAGACCTGAGCACTTGCCCGAGCCTGGCGATCCTCTTTATTTGCAAGGCTTTATGGCTACAGAAAACTGCCAGTTAGCCTGCAGTTCTTACAAATAAACACCACCTTCTACACCAAGGACAAATTCTAGTTCCAGCTCCTTTTTCCTGTTCTTCTTTTGCCAACAACTCCTTCCGATGATACTCGTTTGGAGTACCCATTGTTGTTTCCTATTACCATTTCCCATTGTTTTCCAAACTTGGGGATTACTTATATTGCTCTCCATAGCTTCCCATGGCCATCGTTCACCTCGATTTGTTCCACCACAAACGTAACAATTAGTTATATTCAATGACTTAGCAATGTTTTCAGCAAGATTTACAAGTAGATTTTTAGCAACTGTGGGAATTTCATGTTTCACTCCTGTTTCTATTACAGGAGTAGCCGCAATAAAATTCCCACAGCAATTTAGTCAGATGTGACCTTCCACTCCTTCCCTGGACCTTTCACTCGTGACACATGTGTCCATCCTTTTTCAGCAGTTCTCACAGCTGTTTCTGTAGTGAATAAAACAAGGAAAGGTCCTTCCCAGAGGGGAGATAGGTTTCCTTCTTTCCATGTTTTTATCAGAATTTTATCTCCTGGTTCTAACTGATGAATTGCAAATCCTAAAGGTGGTGTTTGGGCCACCATCCCAATCTCTCTTCATTCTTTTAATCTTTTTCCAATGGTAATTATATCTTGTTGGATACTATGATCCTCAATTACATTGTTCCCCAGAGGCATTCCTTGAAAATAAGGCATGCCATAGAACATTTCATATGGCGATATTCCAGTCTCACTGTATGTTTTCGTTAAGTGCCAATGGTAAACATTTCGTCCAGGGCATTTGTGTCTCAATCATTAATTTAGCCAATTGTTGTTTTATTGTTTGATTCATTCTTTCTACCTTCCCCGAGCTTTGTGGGTGCCACGGAGTGTGGTATTCCCACTGAATACCTAATGATTGACATAATAGTTTTATTATTTTAGAAGTAAAGTGTGTGCCCTGGTCAGAATCAATGTACTGGATTATCCCATATCTAGGTATCAAATGTTCCAATAAAATTTTTACCACCATCTGTGCCATAGCTCGTGCTACAGGGTACGCTTCTACCCACTGTGTTAAATGATCTACTATTACCAATAAATATTTTATCCTCCCTACCTTAGGCAATTCAGTGAAATCGACTTGTACTTTCTCAAAAGGTCTGTAAGCTGTTTTTCTCCCTCCCGTGGCTGCTTGTCGAAACACTGTCTTATTTACCTTTTGACAGGTTAAGCAACCTTGTGTAATTTGCTTTGCTATTTCAAAAATTCCAATACCACCAAATTGTTTAAGAAAATGATCACTTAACGCTTTTGTACCCCAATGTGTTTGTGCATGCAAACGTTCTAATATTCGCCTGGTGTAGGCTTTTGGCAGCATTTCTCGCCCATCGGGCAGTGCCCATTTTCCTTGTTCTAATTTAGCTCCTATTTTCTTCAATTTTGTTTGTCCTTCTGGGGTAAACTCCTTCTCTCTTTCCTCTCGTCCTTCTTTGCTGGTTTCCTCCTTTGTTTGTATGACATTAATTTTGGCAACTTTAGTCCTCAAGGCTGCTTCCTGGGCCTCTTTAGCTGCTAAGTTATTTCCTCTAGTTCGGTAATCACCAAAAGTCCCTTTTGGTGTCCCCTCACATGTACCACTGCTATCTCCTTTGGTTCTCTTAACGCCTTTAAAATTTTTACTATTAATTCTTGATGTATTAAATTCCTCCCGTGAGTATTAATCCAACCTCTTTCTTCCCAAATTTTTCCAAAAGTGTGGACCACCCCATATGCGTATTTAGAATCTGTAAATATAGTCCCACTTCTTCCTTTAAATAATTCCAGGGCCCTACATAGGGCACACAGCTCACAAGCCTGAGCTGACCATGATGGACTCAGAGGTCCTGATTCCACAATTTCTAAGTCCTTATTAATTATTGCATATCCCGATTTTCTCTTCCCTTCTACCACTCGGAAGGAGCCATCTATAAACAGCGCTTCTCCATTTTACAACTCAGCATCTCTTAGATCTGGTCTCACCTTAGTCTGGGTCTCAATTACCTCTAAACAGTTATGTTGTAATTCCTCTGGTGGTTCTCCAAACAAAAATTGTGCTGGACTCTGAGCAGAAGTCACCCTCAGTTCTAAGTCAGGGGAGTCTATTAGTATTGCTTCATACTTTAGGATCCGGCTGTCCGTTAACCATTTTTCCGCTTCTTGTTGTAAAACATTTCTGACATTGTGTGGGGTATACACTGTTAAAGGAGCACTAAAGGTAATCTTCCTAACTTCCTCTATTAATAATGCTGTAGCAACCAAAGCTTGGAGACAAGCAGGCCATGCTCTGCTTACTGGATCAAGTAACTTAGAACAATGCCCCATGGGTTTTTTGGATTCCTGCCCAGTCTTGAGTAAGAACTCCATATGCTGTCTGGCTTGATGTATTCACAAAGAGATAGAAAGGTTTTTCTAGATCTGGGAGGCTCAATACAGGTGCTTGTATTAATGCCCTTTTTACTTCCTCAAATCTCTGATCATCTTCAATAAACCACTTAAGTTGGTTATTAGTTAATTTTTCATATAAGAATTTTACTTTATCACTATAATTTTCAAGCCATGGTCTACAATATCCTACTAATCCCAGTATTTGCCTAATTTCCGTTTTAGTCTGTGGGGGTCTTAAGGATAGAATCCCAGATACCCTATCAGGATCTAACTTCTTCCTTCCCTTACTCAGCCAATGTCCTAAATATTTTACTTCTTGTTCTACAAACTGTAGCTTTGATCGGGACACCTTTAATCCCTTTTCCCCTAGAAAATTTAACAATTTAATGGTGGCTTTTCGGATCCCCTCTTCAGTTTCTCCTGCTACTAATGAATTGTCCACATATTGCAATAATTTTACCTCCTTAGGTATTGTGAAATCTTGTAGAATTTTTTCTAAAGTTTGTCCAAATAGATTTGGTGACTCCGTAAACCCTTGTGGTAACACAGTCCATCTTAATTGTTGTTTTTGTCCTGTTTCGGGGTCCTCCCACTCAAAGGCAAAATAATCTCTGGATGCCTCATCCAGAGGACAGGCCCAAAAAGCATCTTTCAAATCTATTACACTATACCAAGTATGTTTGGGAGATATATGACTCAATAAAGTATAAGGATTTGCCACCACAGGGAATTTAGTGATTGTTCGCTGATTTACAGCTCTTAAGTCCTGCACCATCCTGTATGACCCATCCGGCTTTTTTACGGGAAGAATGGGCGTGTTACGAGGTGACATACATGGTTCTAGGGTTCCTTTTACCAAAAGTCTGTCAACTACAGGTTTTAATCCTTTTCGACCCTCCATAGGTATAGGGTATAGCTTGATTCTAATTGGGCGGTGCGGATCTATTATTTAAATGCTTATGGGGTCCATTTTGTCTTTCCAGTTTCCCCTTCCTTATACCACACTGAGGGGTTAATAGCTTCTTCATCCTCTTGTGTTAAAGTGTATAATTTAATCTGCAATTTGTCCCCTTGACTCTGAATGCTCAAGTTTAACTTCAAAATCAAATCCCTTCCTAATAAATTGTATTCCGCTTCAGGGAGCAAAAGTAAATCATTAAGACAAATTTTCTTTTCTGTTTCTACTTCTACATCTTTCAATATATTTACTTTAAAAGGCTCTCCTTTTGCTCCTGCTACTGACACGTAACTCTTCCCTTTTTCTATTCCTTTTGGAAGTTTTTGAATGGTTGACTTTTCGGCCCCTGTATCCACTAAAAATAAAACTTCCTCTTTATGGGGACCAATCAATAATTTTATCAAGGGCTCTGTTGATGTTGAAGTCCCCAGAAGATAGAGCCCCCGACACCCCTAATCTTCTTTGAACATCTTCTCATCTTGTTCCCGCTGACGGCAGTTCTTCTGAACATGTCCCCTCTTGTTACAGTAGTAACAGACGGGAATTGTAAATCTTCCTCGATAAGGCTGTCCCCAGGGTGTCTGCTCTATTCTTTTTTCCCTTTTCTCTCCAGGAGTCGTCTTATTTTTCTGACTTTCCCTTACTGCTGCTACAAAAATTTTTGCTTTTGCTTTTTGTTTTTCTTCGTCCCTCCTAACATAGACTTTCTGGGCTTCTCTAAGTAACTCCTCTAATCCTCTTTCTTGCCAATCCTCCAATTTTTCTAATTTCCTTCTTATATCCCCCCAGGATTTAGCTACAAATTGTGTTCTAAGGAGTGCGGTCCCAGCCACTGTATTCGGATCAATTCCAGAATACATTGGTAGGTTTTTCCTCAACCTCTCCAACCATTCTGTTGGAGATTCGTCTTTCCCTTGTTGTTCATTAAATGCTTTAGTAATGTTTTGCCCTCGGGGAACCGCTTCCCTTATTCCCTGTATGATTAACGTTCTCAAATCCCTCATATTTTGTCTTCCTGGGGGTTGTTGATGATCCCAGTGGGGATCCACATTTGGCCATTTCTGATCTCCCGGGGGTCCTGCCTGACTCTGTCTTTCCCAAATTCTCATTCCAGCTTGTCTAATCATTCCCCTTTCCTCAACAGTGAATAGGATCCCTAAAATGGACTGTATTTCTTCCCAGGTATAAGTATTGGGGCCTAGGAATTGGTCCAATTTTTCAGCTACTCCGAGGGGATCATCTAATAGGGTCCCCATTTCTTTCTGGAAATTTCTCACGTCTGTGGTATTTAACGGGACTGCCACAAACCCGATGCCTCCCTGATTGCCTCCGAGGGGTACTTCTCGTAAGGGATATAGAGAAGCTCCCTCAGATACAGCAGTCCTACTTCTCGTACATGCAGCCGGAGGTCGATCTAATTCCGGTGCTGTTGGTGGTGGAGATAGGGGCAACGGTGGTACAGAGAGAGGTACTACGGCCACCGGAGGGGGAGCCGCCGCCGGAGATGGATTATTAGAACATGGAGGCGGTAGGTTATCCAGTGGCTCCCATTTATCATCTTTTTCCTTTTCACTTTTCCCCTCTTCTTCTTCCTCAAACTTTTCATCTGTTTTTAATGTAAGTATTGAGGCTGGAAAAGAATGTAAAGTTCTGTCCCATAATCCTGCATAATCACTTTCCTCCTGACTAAAAGGTTCCTTTGAATTAACATATATATTTAAGGCCTGGCAGACCCAGTCTTCAAAAGATCCAAAAGTGGGCCAAAAGACATGTGGTCTCAAACGTTCTTTTGGCCATTCTACCATACAATATTGAACTAATTTTAATTTACTTTTTCCTTTTCTGGGGCCCCTATCATTCCAATTTTCAATCATTATTCCTAATGGACTCTCCGGAGGTATTTCTAGTAATTCGCTCCCTTTCTTCTGGTCCTGGGGTCTCGATTTCGTCTGACCCATCTAGGAATTTTTACTGTGGCAATTCCTACAGCCCTTGGCTACCAGTAAGAGTGTCTTGCAGGGGGTTTAGGACCTATCACCCACCCACGAATCCTATAAGAATCACTTCGGTCCTTCACCGGCCAAGTCCCTCGCGGGAGATTGGAACCGCGGTTAGAAGACCTCCACAATCGCTTCGGAACGAGGTTCCGTCTCAGTCACACTCTTACACACACAGGCAACCGAATCCCACCCAACCGAACGGTATACACCTTAAATACTTACGACTCCGTCGTCTTCGTTCGGATCTTCGCGCGCAGAATTACGGGCAAAATAAACTGCTGCAGCCGGCAAGGGAGCTCATAAAAAATCAAATTCTTTGCTTGCCCCTATTCAGGTTCAGGATGGCGTTAGTCCCGACCCGACCCGATCAGGAGCCACCAAAAGGTGGGGCGCCCCTCCTAGATCAAGTCAGAATTCAGGAACCAAGACCATCCCGGACGAGCCCCCAATTGTTATAAATGATTTCGTCCCAAACACGATTCCAATTCAAATTTACAATTTATTAAGCGAATAGAGGCAAGCAAACAGCGCTGGGTGCGCCGGGAGTCTCTGCTCCACCAAGACGCACGCGGTTCAGCTCCTGTTCCTGGTTTATAACCTGTCCGTTAATACATATTCATGAACAGGCGTGTCTTCTTCGGCGCATGCCCTCTTTTCCTGCTAGAGTCTTCTTGAATCTTCCTCGGCGTGCCCCCAGGATGACCCCAAACCTTATGCATGCACTTTCTTTACACAATACTATGCGGTCAGTGGTCAAACTGGTTTGAGCTGATATACGAGCCAAGTAGTTTAACCTTCTCCTGTAAAATACCCCTTTTTATGGTGCAGGAGAAATCCATAAAAGTCCAGAAGATTACACTTCATCACACGAATCAGATGAACATATTTCACACCTCTAAGTATGGATCTGCATGTGGCCCACAATCTAGTAATGTTTCTTGCATATGGACCACCCCTGATCATAAAAGACGTTTTAAACAATGGGTGAAGAGACCCCATTATACCATGTCATTGGAACCAGACAGGCTATGGAATTGTATAAACAAGATAAATTGTTACAATATGGATGATTATCTATGGATACCGTTTGCCTCAGACCTCCATCACGCCTTAAGAAGTATATGCCTGTGCCACAATTACAGTGCTCCAATCCCTAGCTTACAGACAGCATGTCAGATAGAATCCTCTAAACACATGGCTAGTAAATGTAGGATTCCTTCCCAACATTATAAAAAACGGATGCAAGACTCATGAGCCAGTAGTAAAGAGCACAAGTACCACTCTAATGTATCCTGCACTGCTTGAGACCGTATGGGTATGTTCTAATGAAGAGATATCAGATTACAGTCAACCCTATTGGGATGGGTTAGAATGCACTTTAGGAATTCCACAAGTTTATCTCCCATAATAGCTTTTAATCATACTCAGGAGTCATTCACTGTAGTCATTCATGAAACCAAGAGGGTACAGAACAAAGAGAAATGTATTGCCCTCCGTGTCACGGCCAAGCTATTATACAGCAGGGATGAGAGTAAGCTTAGCAATGGGATTGTTTTGGACTTCTTCGGCTGTGATAATTGAAAATTGATTATATCTAGAAAATCTACCATGGCAAGGAGAGACTCTAGCTAATTGTATGCAGCCAGCCAGCAAGGCTAAGCAACACCCAGCTTGTACCCACGAGCAGCCTCACAGATGACTTTAGAAAATCAATTAGCATTGAATATGGTACTACTAAAGGAGAACAGCGTTTGTGGATGGCTGAATAACACCTATCCTGGCAAAACCTGCTGTCAATTCCAAATGTGTCCGCTACTCTGCATCAAGCTAGAGATGAAATGCAAAAAACTGTGGACCAAACCCATGAGCTCAATGAGAAGATGAAACCAAGCAACTGGCAATGAACGAGGTGGATTTAAAATATTTTCAGTTGGCTCAGATTAAAAGTTAGTGGATGGGATCATAGTCTAACCCAGTATGTATTAATGTTTATCATAATTGTTATTGTTATTGTCCGTATTTGATTGTCACGTGTGAAATCTATGATAACTAGAGCTGTAACCATGCGTGTTAAGAGGATCCACATCTATGATCCTGAATACATCCCTTTAATACCATCCCCTATTATAAATTGCGACAAGCGAGGGAAGGCAAGCAGTCGACTCAATATGAGTGATAAGGCAAGCTTCAACTTTATTGCAAAACCTTACACATATTTATACACTAAGTTCTACCTTATGCATACTTGTCTTACAATCATTGGCTTAGCCCTAAAGATTGCATTATCATACTCCTCCTACTTGCGGTTACTGCTACGTGGTCCGGGTTCCATCCTGTTTTTCTTATACAGTGCTGCTTCTTAGCTGTTTACCACAGCTCCTTCTCCTCAAGGCCGAGCCCTGCAGATGTCCAGCTGTTTACCAGCTTCCCAATGCCACAGCTCCCTCTTCTCAAGGCCGAGCCGTGCAGATATCTAGCTGTTTACCAGCTTCTCAATGCTGCAGCTCCTTCTCCTTAAGGTCGAGCCGTGCAGAGTGATCAAAACATCTCCCCCTTTTTGTTTTTGTATAAACAAAACCTGATGGATCATTCGCAACCCGAGGACTGTGAGAAAGATGGACCCTCTGTACCTTCTTGTATCGTCCTGTGCCACGAACTCAGCCCAGCAGTCGGTAGGTGCCAGCTTTACGTGGGCGTCCCCACGGAGGCAACGGTGGCCTTGCCGTACACCGGCCCACTGCCCTTCAGGAAATCCCGGTATTACACATTTGTAGAGGAACGAGTTTCGACACACGTGGCCAGCGAGTGTCGGAACTCACCTCAGTTGTCACCTTTTAACACAGGGAGCCTATGGCGTATGCGCCCGCTGGCCAGACGTGCTGCACGCGCCACAGCCCTCCCGTCTATTGGTTCGTAGGCTTTGTTCACACGGCATTTTTTCATAAATCGGCAGTCACATATCAACTTATGCTTAAGTCAATAGCAGAATATTACAAAGCAAAACAAATCTAGCTGTACTACTTCTAGTGATATAAACTACTCCTAGTGATAGAAAAAAGGTACTTGTATAAGGGTATGAAGACCAATATTATATCTTACCAAAGCATTTGTAGTTAGAGAACACTTTGCCTCAAAAGCTTTCCACGTTCATCTCATGATACCGCAAATTTCAGTGTGATTTACCCCTACTTTTTCTTTTGACTGAGGTGGCATCCAGATTGCGATGACACCTGATAGTGTCATGATGTGTCCAACGATGACGATGGCGACTGCCGCACCCATGGCCTCACCCACTTCGAGGCACCTGCAAAGTGGGTAAAACCATGGGTAAAACCATGGGTAAAACAGCCACCACCGTCAACCTCGTCCCCTGGTTAGCAGTTGAAAAGGTCCTTTCTCCTTCCTCAAATAATTTAGCACATATAAGGCTTTATTCAAACGTTCTTAGGGTAATGTGGTAGCCTCTCCCCCTTTTTGTTTTGAGCGTGATTATCTAACAAAGCTCATTCATTGGGTGTGTAAGATACTTGTTGGAGTTATTCGCTAGCCAAGCATTCTTTACTACCTTTTGAACCATTCCTTGTAGACAATGCAATAAACATGGTACAATAAGCATTAGTATTAAGATAACAAGTACTATAACAACTGCCCCTTTTATTAAGTCTTGTAACCATCCACTTAGGCCCAAACTTGACAGCTATGATTCGAGGTTTAGTGAACTTGTCTGTAACCTGTCTGTTAAGTCCTTCAGTTTTTGTAATTGTTGAGTTACCGACTGTGATGTATCTGTTAAATTCATACAACACATGCCATCAAACTCCTCACACCCGTGCCCTTGGGCCAAAAGCAGGAAGTCGATAGCTGCCCTATTTTGCAATGTCGCATGCCTTATTGAGTCAGTTTCCATTAACAAAGCACCGAGTGTTGCAGAAGTAGCATTGGTTTGTTTCGCTAGCCAACATCCCAATTTATTTAAAGTGGTTAAGCCTTGGGCAGCAGCGACCCCAGGGGCAAGGAAAGAGGTTAGTATGGTTTTGTCCGCAGTCCAAAAATCCAGCTGGTCATTGCACTCTTCCTGATATTTTCAAATCTGTCATCTTATTCTATGCCGTGGGGTAAGGTTCAATATCATAGAAGTGTTGGGAGTTAACAATGTTAGGTGCCCCAATGTGTAAGGACCACCTCTCAAACGGGAGGGAACACCGTGCCATGCACGATCACCACAAATCAAGAATATTCCTTTAGGGAGTCTCATTGGGACAATAGTAGAGCGCGAGATGTTGCTCGTTGTATAATTACACCAATTGGTAGCATTCTGAAAAATGGCTAACGTGGGGTTTACATCCTGTGACCTGGTATCGTCCTGTCCTGTATAATTAAAATATAAACAGGTAGGGGCTGTCATGCATCCTAAAATACCCAACTCCTGCGGTTCCAACAACTCCTGTGGTCCGTGTGTCATCCATCCGTCCCACTTATCCATAGCTGCAGAGGTGTTCGTTATTTTTTAAAAACAAGGTTAGGTCAGGGGTGGTCTTCTTTACCACCATTGTCGAATCATAGTCCCCTAAGGGCAGACCAACTAAGCATGTTGTAAACAGATTCTCAGCAGTGGATATAGATAAGCAAAGGTGGCCTTGGCCCGTTTGATTAGCTAGTGTAACCCAGATATTTTTTCTTGGTTGAACGGAAAACCACGCCTGAACCTGGCATATCAAACACGTGACTATCAGACTCACGAACAACGGGATTTGCGTCCTGCGTCGGTAAAGACTGTCATCCCATTCACTGGGGTCTCCGATCACATAGGCATTTCTTCAAACTGCTGATTAGCCAACAGTGACAATAATCTATCGGACGGATAGCTATTTGTAACCTGTTCTAAAAAATCAGAGATTGCGATCTGAAACTCCAGAGAACTGGCTAACAACCAATCTAAGTACTTTTGAGATACAGGAACATAAATTATTACAGGTTCTAATCCAGATATTTCTACAATTCTTTGTCTTCCCTTAATAATGAGTTGTGCAAATAATTCATATCTGGTGACCACTATTTTTCTGGGTTGATAGGAGAGAAAAACCCATTCTAATACTTTCAAACTGTTTGCTGTATTTCCTAACTGTACGGTCAATCCTAGTGGATATTGCCGTTCCCCTCCTGAATTAACTATCATAAGCGAGATACTCTCAGTAGGTGAACATCTGTGAGCATAGGTTGTTGCTATCTTCTCAGTAATTTTCTGCAAAGCCTGGTGTTGATCCTCGTCCAGTTGACGTCGCTCTGGAGCCTCCACCGAAGACTCCAGGAGCGGCATCAATGGCCTCAGATCATCATTAGTAATTCCGCAAATATTGCGAACCCACTGTATATCCCCCATTAATTTTTGGACATCAGAAAGATTTTCTATTTTCGCCTTAATCTTTATTTTTTGTGGGTGGACCACTGCCCTGGTAATAATCCAGCTCAAATATTGCCATGGTTCCTTCTTTTGAATTTTTTTCGGTGCTATTTTTAAACCCCGTTTTCCTAAATAGTGCTCTAAGTGCTGTAAAATGTGGTCTGCATTCAATTGTGTCCCTGCTATTAATATATCAACTATATAATGATACGTTATTAAATCTGGATACTTTTTCCACACCGGTTCTAGAGCCCATGCCACAAATGTCTGACACATCGTAGGTGAATTTTGCATTCCTTGTGGTAACACTACCCAATGATACTTTTTGCTAGCTCTCCTTTATTTACCGACGGTACCATAAAGGCAAACTTCTCTGCATCCTCAGCTGCTAAGGGAATGGTAAAAAAGCAATTGAAATATACTCTTCGATTCCCTGCAAAAGAAATGATACATTTGTGACAATAATTACGACGACATAGAACAAACCCACAACACCGTTTTACAAATATGGCATATTGAAGTTCCTGCTCTTGAACGTCCGGGGAGAGCCGCTGAGACAGTCAACGAGCCGTCATTCCGCATACAAAAGAGTGAAAGCATCAGCTGGCGGTACGTCGGAGTTGACTGCGTCCGTGGGACGTGTGACAAGGTCTTCAGGTCTTACTGCCGGCCGTACCGACCTGGTCGGTACCCACTTCGCTCCGTCCCCTCCCTCTCTGCCAGAGTCTCTTGTCTCATGCCTCGCCAATGTTGGGCAGGGTCGGATCTTGACTTGGGGGAAGGATCATCCCAGGCAGCCCCCTCCTGTTGCGGCACGCACGGGTCAGGAGGCGGGGGCCAAGGAGGACTCGCCACCTCCGTTGGTTGCGTTAGCGGGGGCGGGGGGCGGGCGGGGTGGGGGGGGAGGCGGGCGGGGGTTGCTCGTTCTCACCATTCCCAGCTCGGCCTCCCTTCTCTCCCGGGGCTGTGGCAGCGGCAGCTGCTGCCGCCGTCCGCTCTGATTTTATCCCCTTTATAGAGTCTCTGACTAATCGCCAGGTTGTTAACACTTTCGCGGCCGTATGATCCTCTTTAGAGGCTGCCTCAAACACCAATTTCCCTGCTTTCTCCCAGGTAGGTAACTCAAAAGCTGTTGCAGAGTCTGCTGCTAGCCCCTGGCTCTTCAAAACAGTCTCGAATAGCAATCGCCACGTTGTTGCTAGCTCCGCTGCTTGCCCATCTCCTTTCGAGACTCACCCCATTGATCTTTCACATGGGCACACAGGGGAACACTGAGTACATTGTTCTGGGCAACGTTGTCCCGTCTTGCCCTCACATACATCATCGTAGATCTGTTTCTCTGACTTATTTATGCAGCCGGTTTACTCGGTGCATCTGGCACCTCAGGAGGTGCAGTCAGAGTCGCTGAAGGTCCTGGACCCTCTGACTCAGTTAAAAAGGGATTGGTTGAAGACGGTTTAACAGCCTCCTCCATATCAGCTGCAGCTTTTCTCTCTGCCTTTAAGGCTTTTAATGTGGTTAACATCAACTTCCATGCCGTCACTAACTCTGCGGTGGTTTTATCTCCATTCCCAATATGTTCCTATAACATTTTTCCTATCTCCTCCCACGTCTCTGCCTTAAACGCCACGGACGCATCGGGGGGGTACCCTTTTTGGCACCAAATTAGAAGCCTTCTAAGTGTATATTCATCATATTTCAGTCCTCTCTTAGAGAGCATATGTGGCAGGAGTCTGACCATCGCCCCTTCTTCATGTGATGCGTTCTGCCTTTAGTTCTTTTAATGTCTCTAGGATCAACCTCCAGAGCGTCGTAAATTTTATACTGTCTTTGTTGCCTGTGCTATTCACTTTTCAGTTTTATATCTTTTCATGCAATTAATAACATCTCTCCAAGATTTCATTAATTTTTTTTGCTGATTTATCATCATCGATTACTAGATCCCACAATCAATCTCCATAAGAACGCCACTCGTCTACTTCAAACATACTTTCAGGGTCTTTAAAAGACCCTTTCGCTTTCCCTAACGTAATTAACCCAGCCAGATCTTTTAATTGGCTTACTCCCCGCTTTTCTAAAAAGCATTTTAAGATTTCGAACGCTACCTCTATTTCCATTGCGCGCTATGTTGACCTTCTTAATTATCCGGTCAATTATTTTTGCAGCCTTTTCCCATGGGTAGCCTTCTTTCGGACGGCGAACCCCTTCTTAATTATCCTGGGTTCAAGCACGGATCAGGCGCGCCGCGGCAGCGTCCGCCGATCTTCTGCTCCCTGGTCGCTGCTACCAGTGCTTCTCCGATCTCGCTGTCCGGTGAAAAACAAGGATGGGGTCCCTGTTCGGGCGCCACTTGCGACGAGCGAGGGAAGGCAAGCAGTCGACTCAATATGAGTGATAAGGCAAGCTTCAACTTTATTGCAAAACCTTACACATATTTATACACTAAGTTCTACCTTATGCATACTTGTCTTACAATCATTGGCTTAGCCCTAAAGATTGCATTATCATACTCCTCCTACTTGCGGTTACTGCTACGTGGTCCGGGTTCCATCCTGTTTTTCTTATACAGCGCTGCTTCTTAGCTGTTTACCACAGCTCCTTCTCCTCAAGGCCGAGCCCTGCAGATGTCCAGCTGTTTACCAGCTTCCCAATGCTGCAGCTCCTTCTCATCAAGGCCGAGCTGTGCAGATATCTAGCTGTTTACCAGCTTCTCAATGCTGCAGCTCCTTCTCCTTAAGGTCGAGCCGTGCAGAGTGATCCCAACAATAAATTACCAACCAACAAGAGAGGATGAAAACACAGGAAGGAGAGATGAATGCCTCGACCCACCTAAATACAAATTACACAATGTTCCTCTTAGTGAGTTGTGACTAAGGTCACAGGGTGGATAATGTGGGAAACCACTGTGGGTCTGTAGGGAGTAGCAGGGTTTGACTGGAGCAACACGCTCCTCTTCAAAAGCAACCCTGATGGGTTGCAGTCAGACAGTCTCATAACTGACTATTGTTGAGTGATGTCTGGGATGAGGCGAAAGCCTTGCAGCCTGATGTTCTACGGCAAGGCCACAAAGACCTCCATCAAACGTGAGTAAGCTGACCATTATTAATAACTGAAATTCTTATTAACTATTCATTCCTATTGATCGATGCTATTTGAGTTATATAGTATCTATCGGTCTACAACAAATAAATGAATAAAAAATTAATGAACTGATTAAGTTTTTATTAATCAAATTAGTCTAAATCAATCATTAATAATTACTTATTAATAACAGTCGTTACCTATTAAGATCGATTATTTTATTTATTAGTATTTTGTGGTACTGCATTAACACTACTGTCCTCCAGTTACTTATCATGTATTTTTTTTTTCTTTATCATCACTCTGATTTACTGTTGTAATTATCTACTATCAATTCATCATTATTAATTATCATTAATTACACGTGCTACACGACGGCTCTGTTCCTCACCTAGAACTTGTTATCAGTAAAGTAGTTCCTTATTAACGTGATCTTAATCCACTGGATGTTAATTCCAGTAAATATTAATCTGTATTGCTCTATCGCTAATCATTACTTCGTATATTAATTACCGGTTAATGAATTATTTATTACATTCATTAACCATAGGTCGGTGTATGTTAATCCATCAAGAATTAGCAGAGAGTGCCAGATCAGCATTTGTCCTAAACCTGCTCTCCCCACTCCCTCCTCCCAAACCGCCCGCCTGCCCTCACCCCGGAGAGTTCTGTGTAAAGACACCCACACGCACCCTGCACACCCCCCGTTTCTTTTTGATTGTCATTTTTTTAGCTATTTATTTATCTAGCCTCCCTCCCCCTTACCTTTTCTTACTCTTCTCTCTCACCACCGGGGACCGGGGACCGGGGACCAGGCAGAGGCGGCGGTGCCCAGCCCCAGCCGCCCGCCCTCCCCACCCCACCGCAGCGAGCCCCATTGCTACAAGGCCGCCAGAAGTTAATCTGCTTATGTGTAAACGTGGTGGCAGCTGAGGTATGTTTAAGAATACTGGTAAGTGTTGCTAGAAACCTACAAATATTTTCCGGGTGTTAACCGCGGGGTGCCAGCTTTGTGGGCCTACCACCCAGCACCCAGCTCTGCGCAGGTCTGGAATAAACCGGTATCTCGTCTCGGTGTGTGAGACTGGCCTATCGCACGCCGGGAAACGAAACCGCCTTTTCGGACACCACCATCAGCAAAGCAGCGACCCCGCTTTGCCTGAGGCTGCTGGGCCTGTCCTCTGGGCGCTGCTCACCACTGGAACGCATCCCGCTGGCGACGGACACGCCGACGGCCGCTAGCGAGAGGCGCGGCCCACCTCTCCGGCAGCCGGAGCCCGGCCTCGGGGACGCAGGTCTCTGCCCAGGCCGAGGCACGGGGCTGCTGCTTTCCCAGGGACGGCTTCAACCGGGAGCCGAGCCGAGCACATCGCCCGCAGGCGGACACCGAGGCGGGCCACAGCGCAGGCTGTAGCAGAGAAGGCGGCGTTGTCCACAGCGTTACCAGACTTTTTCGTTTCTTACTGCGTGCACACCCGCCACACACGCTCCCAAACCGGCCCCGGCACGAACCCCTCGCCCGCGGCCACACGCACACACGGAGACACCCCCCCTCCCCCTTCCGCCAGCAGTTTTGCCGGCCCGGGGAAGGAAGGAAGGCGGGAGACTTTAGGACCCCGCGGCGTCCCTGCCGCACCCGTGCCCCCCTCCCGCCTTTCGTCCTCAGTCCGTCGGTCGGCCAGTCCGTCGGTCAGTCACCCTGCTGAAGGTATGCGAGGCACAAAGCGGGGGTATTGTTTAGGCTCTGTCAGGAGTCAACGAGGCGCAAGCCTGAGGGAAGGAACAAGGCAACCGCAAAGGGAACGCAACTGCCGACCTTTGAGTGAACTATCCTAAGTAACATCTAATTAACATCGACTCGGCATAGCACAAGCCTGCCCTCCGGTAGGGGAAGACCCCTACCCACAGAAGCCCCTTCCTCACGGGGCACGCGCAGTAAAAAAGGAGGACGCTGTCGCCGTGGAGACGAGGCTTGCGGGAACCAACAGGCGCAAGGGCGCCTGCGCCAGCTCTCAAAAAAATAACGGTGACTTGTTGCTCGGAGCGTAGAAATATTTTCCCTGCGTTAACCGAGGCGCGCCAGCTTTGTGGGCCTACCACCGGCACCCAGCTCGGCGCAGGGGCGGAAGAAAAGCCGCCGTCTCGACTCCGTGTGTTTCCCGGCGCTCTGCGCACCGGGTGACGGAACCCGCGTTTGGCACAACAGCCCCGCTGCGCGCGGGCCGCCGCCGCCGCGCGGTGAAAAC
This sequence comes from Phaethon aethereus, assembly GCF_964289735.1. NCBI lineage: Eukaryota > Metazoa > Chordata > Aves > Phaethontiformes > Phaethontidae > Phaethon > Phaethon aethereus. The sequence goes on along the minus strand of NW_028114301.1, from coordinate 207,526 downwards.
CAACGAACGCGAACGGCGGGGGAGGTGAAAAACGAAAAGAGAAAAAAAACCCCCAACCCAACCGACCCAAACAGAAACCTCCGAAAAGCGCCGCCATCCCCCCTCCCCCAGCCAGCCTCTGCGCCAGGCTCCCTCCCCCGCCGCCGGGGGGGCCGGTTGCCGGGCAGCGGGGCACGCGCGGCTGCAGCCCCCCTTGCCCCCCGCTGCTCCGGGGCGCCGGAGAGTCTCCGGCCGGGGGGGGCCGCACCCACCGGCCTGCGGGTCCGGAGCTGCAGCGCAGGGAGGGGGAGCACGCGCGCGGGGGGGGGTGGCTGAGTGAGTCTGAGCGCGCGTGTGTCGCGGGGGGGGGCGGTGTCTGCAGGATCGCGGGCGCAGACCTTAATATATTTATTTTTAACAACGGCTTGTTTAGCCTGGGGAAGTGGAGGGTCAGGGCACTGCAGTAGCTGCAGCCTGCAGCTGCTTGAAGAATGGTTTTGTGATAAATGATTTAGTCCCAAACAGGATTCCAATTTAAGTTTGCAATTTATTAAACAAATAGAGGCAAGCAAACAGCGCTGGGTGCGCCGGGAGTCTCCGCTCCACCAAGATGCACACCTTCACTTCTTACAGTTCCTTCCTTTATACTTCTCTAGGCTTCGTTTCTTGCCTTTCTCCGCCTTTTTCTTGGAAGATGACTCTTTCTTTAAGTACGTCACCACTTCCCCGGTCTGCGCATGCTTCATCTTTTTCTAGGTGGTCGTCCGGTGGTCGTTGGGAGGAAGATGCTCCTCTTCGTCAGTGCACCCTACATGACCTCTCTGTTTGTGCAGGCGCTCCGTTATTCCACTTATATTATGCTACCTTATTTGGCTATACATTTTCTTGACATTTCTGCGGTTATTTACAACACTGGTTTGCACTAGTATATCAGGAACTAACTTACATATCAGGAGGCTACAGAAGCTTCACATATCAAGGGAGTTACCCAAACTATACTTATCAGGAAGTTACATAAAGACTACCACTCCCCTGTTTATGGTCATGCCCTACATATATTCCTTTATTTCAATATAAATGACATTTGCTTCAAGCTTATATTCACTAGATTTTCTTTACACGAATCGCTCGTTCCTCACAATCCCCCGTTTTCTTTTTCACCACTGTGATTCGTGTAAAATTTATTTAAAGTTTGTTTGATGGGTATTAACTCGGGTTCCTCTATATGTTTTACCAACATTAAAACATGTTTTCTCTCACTCTGTGTTGGTTCTATTGGAGTGGCTGTAAATTTCATTCCATTAATCGCAGAAGCTACAGCTTGTGAAAGACAAGGAATTAGACATGGTATTATTAACATACCTCCAAACAATCCTAACAAAACGATAATGATTTTTGTTACCCAGTTTCCTGAGAATAAATTTTCCCACGTTGTCCATAGTCCTTGGACATTTATTCCATTCCACGTTTGGACTGGCACATGGGCTACTTTTTTCATTTCTCTTACTAATTCATTGATGGCTTTTCCTTCATCATTTATCTCTAAACAACAATTTGTGAGATTAAATTTTCCACAGACTCCTCCTTCCTGTGCTAGTAAATAGTCTAGTGCGAGTCTATTTTGATATAGGGCTGTACGCATTTTAGTATTTTGTTTAGCCACCAATCCTAGAGCATTACCCGTTTTATTTACAATTATTTCTACTACAGCTTGCAACCTGATTATTCTATTCAACATATAAATGGGGGTCCTATATCCCCAGGACCCATCTTCTGCCCATGTCGCTGGGTCATAATATGCTATTATTCTTTCAGGTGGCCACTCATTATCTTTCCATTTTCCTATTTGTAGCTCTCTTTTTCCCCTTCGGTTGTGAGTTTCTAATGCGTCTGTATATACCAGTACCCCTAGGCGTTCTCCTCGGTTTATAGGTAATAAGAGAAAGCTTGGCCGTATAGTTCCTAACACGCACGCTCCGGTCCAATTTTTTGGTAATCGGGTATATGCAAATTTTCCACAGATCCAATATTGCCCTTCTGGACTTGACCACCCTTTATCAATAGTGGTTCCGTTGGTCCAATTCGCATGATTTTTACTTATTTCTTGGGCAGTGCCCCATTTATCCTACTTTTGGTAAGTACTATTCCAGTTATATCCCCCTTCACATACTAAATATCCGACTGGTTTACTCCCAGCGTCATTTTGCCAACAGCTTCTTCTTATTATGCTGGTTTGTAATATCCATTGTTGTTTCCTGACCTGAGTTGATATGTTCTAAACATTAGGGTCTGGTATGTTGCTCTCTTGGGCCTCCCAGGGCCAATTCTCTCCTGATTAGTTCCACCACATACATAACAATTAGTTACATTTAGTGACTTAGCAATGTTCTCAGCAAGATTTACAAATAGATTTTTAGCCACTGTGGGAATTTCATATTTCGTTCCTGTTTCCATTTCATGATAAAATGACTTAAATAACAGTCTATGCTGCACCGATTCTCTTTTCTTTCATTTCAATATTAATAACTACACCTGGGTCTTCTCCAGGTCCATATATCTTAAGTCCAATTTTGGTTATTTTTTTCTGTTTCCAAATTTCTAAATTTATAAGGGTTAAATTTACTAAATTACAGGTACAGGTTGTACAATTATGGTCTGTTTGTACCCTTGTGATTGAAGCTTGTAAATCCCCACATTGGCTGTCATATCCCCAGCTTGCAGTATCCTAACATACACAAGACCATCCCCTTCTTCCACATAGGTGTGCTGACTGATATCTCACCGTTTGACTAGGTACATAATCAGGATTTATCTGACATTGACGTCCACCTCCACCTGGGCAAATATATTTTGGTTGATTACTATAGCATCATCTCCACTCTACACTCCCACAATTAATATCCAGATCATCATCTATAATATCGCATGCATCAAAAATTACCGATACTGATGTGCTCAAATTGGCCATATCCTTACTTATTCCAATTAATCTTCCTACTTCCGAATTTGTTTTCATTTCTACCCACTATTGATAAAGAAGTTCCTTTGGATCGTAACAAACAGTATCATTTTCCACCGAGCATTTCTTATATTGTGTTCCATTGTATATACAACTCCCGTTCTGTTTCCCTTTGCACTCGTAATAGGTGTGGTACATTAATGTTTTATTACTTACTCGTCCGTGCTGGGCGGTTCTTATGCACTCGGTGCAATTTTGATTACCTGTCACCAGGTTGGTGAGTCCGAGTAAAATCAGGAGAGGTCCGGTAAGGGATCTCATGGTCGGAGGCATCAGCTACAAGGGGTGCTCGTCCTTGACTGGCCTTACTTGGTCGCGACTGAGAATCCCCACCCGGTCTTGCCCTCTCCCCCTTCTCAAGCGGACTTCTTTATTTCGATGACAGTAATAAATCTTACCCACCAGAAATCTCCTATAGGAGTAGTCTGTCCACACTGAATGCAGAGGAAACTTCAGCTTTGAATTTGAAAACGTCCCTGTTAGCCTCTGTGGGAAATGATATATTTGTTACACAGGTTACACCTAACCCTCAATAATCATACAACATGGTTTACAGAGTGGACATAAACTTAGTCCTGCCCGATAATTGCTTAATGCTATAGTCTTTAATTCGTGATCATTTCTCATACGTTCATTCCCTTTTTAATGTTATTTTTGTGGTTCCAGGTTGTAAAATAACTTTCCAGTCTTTCATGGGTCCTTTTACTCGAGTCGCGTGCGTCCACCCCTTTTCCGCGGTCCGGATGGCAGTATCTGTAGTTAACAATACAACAAAGGGTCCTTCCCATGAAGGAACTAAAGTTTCTTTCTTCCAAGTTTTGATCAGTACCTTATCCCCTGGTTTGAATTGATGGATTGCAAACCCCAAAGGTAGGGTTTGTGCCATTATTCCTATATCTCTTAGTTCTTTCAACCTTTCTCCTAAAATGATAACATATTTCCGAATATTATAATCTTCCACTACATTGTTTCCCTCGGAGATAGGGCATGCCGTATAAAACCTAATATGGCGATAATCCAGTCTCACTGTGCGGTTTGATCCTTACGTTAAGAAGGGCTAGCGGTAAACATTTAGTCCATGGCATCTGTGTTTCAACCATTAGCTTCGCTAGCTCTTGCTTTATTGTTTGGTTTATTCTTTCTATTACTCCCAAACTTTGAGGATGCCATGGGGTATGATATTCCCATTTAATACCTAATGATTGGCACAAGGATTTTATAATTTTAGAAGTAAAGCGAGTGCCTTGATCAGAATCAATATATTGTATTATCCCATACCTGGGGATTAGGTGTTCTAGTAAAATTTTATCACCGTCTGAGCTGTCGCTCTTGCTACAGGATAGGCTTCGACCCATCGTGTTAAATGGTCTACTATAACTAACAAATATTTCAATCTTCCTATTCTTGGTAATTTGGTAAAGTCGACTTGAATCCTTTCAAACGGTCTATAAGCTAGTTTTCTTCCTCCCATGGCCACTTGTTGAAACACGGCCTTATTTGCCCTTTGACAAGTTAAACACCCTTGTGTAATTTGCCTTGCTATTTCAAAAAATTCCAATACAGCCAAACTGTTTAAGGAAATGATCACTTAACACTTTTGTACCCCAATGTGTTTGCGCGTGTAAGCGTTCTAATACCTGCCTAGCGTAAGCTTTTGGCAACATCTCTCGCTCATCAGGTAATGTCCATTTCCCTTGTTCCACTCTAGCTCCTATTTTCTCTAATTTTGCTTGTTCCTCCAGCGTAAACTTTTTCTCCTTTTCCTCTTATCCTCTTCCACTAGTGTCCTCCTTTGTTTGTGTATGATTAATTTTAACAGTTTCAATCCTCAAGGCTGCTTCCTGAGCCTCCTTATGTGCTAAATTATTTCCTCTAATTCGATAATCTAATCCCTTTTGGTGTCCCCTCACATGCACCACGGCTATTTCCTTTGGTTCTCTTAACACTTTTAAAATTTTACTATCAACTCCTGATGTATTAAGTTCTTTCCTTGAGTGTTAATCAAGCCTCTTTCCTCCCAAATTTTTCCAAAAGTATGGACTACTCCATATGCATATTTGGAATCTGTGAATATGGTCCCTCTTCTTTCTTTTAATAATTCCAGGGCCCTACATAAGGCATAAAGCTCACAAGCCTGAGCTGACCATGATGGACTCAGAGGTCCTGATTCCACAAGTTCTAAGTCCTTGTCAATTTTTGCATATCCTGATTTTCTCTTCCCTTCTATTACTTGGGAGGATCCATCTACAAACAATTTTTCTCCTCCCTCTAATTCAATATCTCTAAGATTGAGCCTTACTTTTGTCTGGGATTCTATAACTTCTAAACAATTGTGTTATAGCACTACTGCTTCTGAGGGTTCCCCAAACCGGAACTGAGCGGGGCTCTGGGCAGAGGTGACTCCTAATTCCAAATTAGGTGAATCTATCAAGATGGTTTCATATTTCAAAAGTCTACTATCTGTCAACCATTTCTCTGTCCTCTGTTGGAGGACATTCCTAACATTATGTGGCGTATATACCTTTAGAGGTACACTAAAGGTAATTTTCCTAGCTTCCTCTATCAATAATGCCATAGCAACTAGGGCTTGGAGACATGCTGGCCACCCCCTGCTCACCGAATCTAACAATTTGGATAAATATCCCACCAGTGTGTGTGGGTTTTTTGTGGGTTTTTTTTGTTTGTTTGTTTGTTTTTTTTTCCATTCCCTTTTTAGTCTGTGGAGGTCTTAGGATTAAAATACCAGAAACCCGGTCAGGATCTGATTTCTTTTTTTTTCCTTTGCTTAACCAATGTCCCAAATATTTTACTTCTTGCTCTATAAATTGTAATTTCGAGCAGGACACTTTTAATCCCTTTTTCTCTAAAAAATTTAACAATCTAATGGTGGCTTTTCGGGTCTCCTCTTCAGTTTCTCCTGCTACCAGTAAATCATTCACATATTGTAATAATTTTTCCCTCCTCGTGTACTGTAAAACCTTGTAAGATTTTCTTTAAGGTCTGTCCAAACAAATTTGGTGACTCCGTAAACCCTTGTGGTAGCACAGTCCACCTTAATTGTTGTTCTTCGTCCTGTTTCGGGGTCTTCCCATTCAAAGGTAAAATAATCTCTGAACCCCTTATCCAAAAGACAGGCCCAAAAGGCATCTTTCAAATCTATTACACTATACCAAATATGTTTAGGAGACAGGTGACTCAATAAAGTATAAGGATTTGCCACGACAGGGAATTTGGTGATTGTTCGCCGATTCACGGCTCTCAAATCCTGTACCATCCTATATGTACCATCTGATTTCTTTACAGGGAGTATCGGGGTATTGTGGGGTGACATACATGGTTCCAAAGTCCCATTTTTTAGTAATTTATCCACAATAGGTTTTAGACCTCTCCGGCCTTCTATAGATATAGGATATTGTTTAATTCTAATTGGCTTATGAGGGTCTGTTATTTGTACCTTGATGGGTTCCATATCTAATCTCCCAACATCTCCTTCCTTATACCATACTTGGGGGTCAATTTTTTCCTCATCAAGTTGGGTTAAGGTACATAAGTTAATATATAACCGATCTCCTTGGTTCTGAATAGTTAGGTTTAGTTTTAAAATCAAGTCCCTCCCTAATAGGTTATATTCTGCTTCTGGTAATAAAAGTAAATCATTTAAACAAATTTTTGTCTCTGTCTCAATCTCTACTTCTTCTAAGATGGGGACTTTGAAGGGTTCTCCTTTTGCACCTGTTACTGACATCTGGGCTTTTCCTTTTCCTACCCCTTTTGGGAGTTTCTGAATCGTTGACCTTTCAGCTCCAGTATCTACTAAAAATAAAAATTCTTCTTTTTGGGGACCTACTAATAGTTTTATCAAGGGCTCTGTTGATGTTGAGGTCCCCAGAAGATACAGCCCCTAACACCCCTAATCCTCTTTGAACATTTTCTCATCCCATTCCCGTTTACGGCAGGTTTTCTGAACACGTCCCTTTTTGTTACAATAGTAACAGATGGGAGTTGTGGGTCTGTCTTGATGAGATTGTCCCTGGGGTGGCTGTTCTGGTCTCTTATCTTTTTTTCTCTCCCAGCTGAGTCTTACTCCTCTGACTTTCCCTCACTGCTGCTACAAAAATTCTTGCCTCTGCTTCTTGTTTTTCTTCGTCCCTCCTGACATAAACCTTTTGAGCTTCTCTTAGTAATTCTTCCAACCCTCTCTCTTGCCAATCCTCTATCTCCACCCAGAGGTACTTCCCGTAAAGGATACAAAGACGCTCTGGGTGCTCAGTTTGGGATCCTCCCCTTAGAGTTGAATTCGACCCTGGGGCCGTAGGGGAAGTCATCAAATTTGGTGACGGTATTTGACGGGTAGCTGGATTATACGGGGGAGGTAAGTGATCTAGGGGGTCCCAATCCTTCTTTTCCTTTTCCATGTGTTGCTCCCCTACGGTCTTATTTTTCCCTACTCCTGTTTTAAGATGAAAAATGCCCACACAGGCCTTTATCCATAAACTAGCATACTCGCTCTCCTCTTGGCAAAACGGTTCCTTAGAATTTACGTACAGGTTTAGCGCCTGACAAACCCAATCCTCAAATGACCCAAATACAGGCCAAAAAAAACGTGGGGTCTCAAGGGGTTCTTTGGCCATTTTACCATACAATATTTAACTAATTTCTCTTTTGTCTTCCCTTTTCCAGGGCCCTTATTATTCCAATGTTTTAACATTATTCCTAATGGGATCTCCGGAGGTATTTTTAGTAATTCGCTCCCTTTCTTCTGGTCCTGGATTCTCGATTTCGTCTGACCCATCTAGGAATTTTTACTGTGGCAATTCCTCCAGCCCTTGGTTACCAAGCAGAGTGTCTTGCAGGGGGTTTCAAACTTCTCACTCACCTATGGATCCTATAAAAATCGCTTCGGTCCTTCACCGGCCAAGTCCCTCATGGGAGATTGGAACCGCGGTTAGAAGACCTCCACAATCGCTTCGGAACGAGGTTCCGTCTCAGTCACACTCTTACACACACAGGCAACCGAATCCCACCCAACCGAACGGTATACACCTTAAATACTTACAACCCCGTCGTCTTCGTTCGGATCTTCGCGCGCAGAATTACGGGCAAAATAAACTGCTGCAGCCGGCAAGGGAGCTCATAAAAAATCAAATTCTTTGCTTGCCCCTATTTGGGTTCAGGATGGTGTTAGTCCCGACCCGACCCGATCAGGAGCCACCAAATGGTGGGGCGCCCCTCCTAGATCAAGTCAGTATTCAGGAACCAAGACCATCCCGGACGAGTCCCCAGTTGTGATAAATGATTTAGTCCCAAACAGGATTCCAATTTAAGTTTGCAATTTATTAAACAAATAGAGGCAAGCAAACAGCACTGGGTGCGCCGGGAGTCTCCGCTCCACCAAGACGCACACCTTCACTTCTTACAATTCCTTCCTTTATACTTCTCTAGGCTTCGTTTCTTGCCTTTCTCCGCCTTTTTCTTGGAAGATGACTCTTTCTTTAAGTACGTCACCACTTCCCCGGTCTGCGCATGCTTCATCTTTTTCTAGGTGGTCGTCCGGTGGTCGTTGGGAGGAAGATGCTCCTCTTCGTCAGTGCACTCTACATGACCTCTCTGTTTGTGCAGGCGCTCCGTTATTCTACTTATATTATGCTACTTTATTTGGCTATACATTTTCTTGACATTTCTGCGGTTATTTACAACACTGGTTTGCACTAGTATATCAGGAACTAACTTACATATCAGGAGGCTACATAAGTTACACATATCAAGGGAGTTACCCAAACTATACTTATCAGGAAGTTACATAAAGACTACCACTCCCCTGCTTATGGTCATGCCCTACATATATTCCTTTATTTCAATATAAATGACATTTGCTTCAAGCTTATATTCACTAGATTTTCTTTACATGAATCGCTCATTCCTCACAGTTTCAGGGACAATGGAGCTTTTCTTAGTAGCGGGAAGAGCAAGAAACCTCCACAAATTACAGCTGGGAAGGTTCTGTCTGGATGTGAGAAAAAATAATCCTCACTGAGAGGGTAGTCTTGTGCTGCAAGAGATCACCCAGAGGGAGTCTGGATTATCCCATGGCTTTGTGTTTCAAGGAGCAGCTGGTGAGGGTGGAGAGCCATCAGTGAAGGCATAGAAATGCCAGGGTGAGAGCTAGGTGGGAAAGCAAGATGGCTGTCAGCAAGCTGAAGGGAAAGAGGTGAGGCATGGGACAGTGTAGGGCAGCCTGCATAGAGATGGCCAAGGGTTCTAGCAAGACCGAGAGGTCCAAAAGGACTGAGGTCTTTGTCGTCTTGACTATAGCAGCTGTCTCTACCACCAGGGCCAGTGAGACAAAACTTTATTCTTCTCTTCTCAGAAACTGCCTTCCCAGGACCTGGGCTCGGGGTTTGGCCTTGCCTGCTTCATAAAACGAACCAAGGGTTTTCTCAGCATTACAGCCACCTGTGCAGTGCCCTTGCCTACCTGCAGTCACCGTCTCCAAGTATCTGCTCTAATGAGTCAATGAGGAGCCTTTGGCAGTAATGGGTCTCATTAAGTCCCATTAATGCTTCAAGGTATTTTGGGGTTTGCTTCTGGCTTTGACTTCTTGAGAGGTTTGTTCAGTCTTCTCCCAGTATCTGAGGTTCACGGACTGAGCCCCAAATACACCATGGGGCTCCTTAAAACACAGAAAGCCCTAACAAGTCATGCCTCTTCCTGTAACGTTCTCCACGTCTGCAAGACTCGTATAGCTAATCTGAGTTGTTTCATAGCATGGTTAAGAAGGAAGATTTCAAAGTGCACCTAATAAAGTTAATTTTAAAGGCTGTATTTTGTTAATTTCAGTTTAAAGAAGTGATAGAAGCATTATCCAACTGATATGGATCCTGAGTGTCAGGAGCGTCTCCTGAGGAGGTCTGGACAGGTAGGAAAAGCAGTCCCTTGAGATCTGACACTGGGTGGACAACCTTGCTCCTCACCTCCCCAGACTCCCCACCTGTCGTTGGCCACCTGGGATTTACATCACTTTCCCTTCATCAGACTTCTCTGAACTCTGGGAGCTGAATGTTAGAGCTCCATTGCACCATCTCCCACCCACTTTCCTTAGAGGACTGGCTGCACACAGGCACAGAAGGATGTTTCCCATTTGCAAGCAAAGCAAAGTAAAGCACGATCAAGTGTCTTAAGCAATAAAACACTCCTCAACCATATACTAAGTACAAGCTGCCTCTAATGAGGTCGCCTTTCTACAAGGGATGATCTTACGAGAAATGTTTTAGATAGATAGATAGATAAAGGTAGATACAATTAAAAGAGTTGGCTAAAGATACCGTTATACTACTGAAAGACAGGCAGGCTTTTAGTCCCTGAAGCTCAAAGCAGCAGTGTGGGTGGGAAGTATCTGAATGAACAAAGAGTAAGGGAAGGAGAACAATGGAAAGGGCCTTTGTCTAGACAGTCTGCTGAAAACATTACTTCAGAAATGGTCATTGTATCAGCACAGGTGAAAATATATGAAAGATTAGAATTATTAACTACAAAAGACATTAACCACTTGATCCAGTGTGGCCTGGCAGCAAAGGCAGCCAGCAGTGTCCTGAAGTGTATAAAGAGGAGCCTCGCCAAAAGAGTGAGGGAAGTGGTTGTCTCCCCATGCTCATTGCTTGTTAGACCACCTGTAACCAATTATATCCAGTTTTAGGGCCCCAGTTCAGGTGTACTGATCTGGCTGGGATGGGGTTACCTTCCTTCATAGCAGCCTGTGTGGTGCTATGTTTTGCATTTGTGCCTTAAACAGTGTTGATAACACACCAGTGTTCTGGCTATTGCTGAGCAGTGTTTGCACTGTGTCAAGGCCTTCTCTGCTCCCTCCCAGTGAGTGGGCTGCAGATGGGCAAGAACAGCTGACCCCAACTGACCAAAGGGATACTCTCTAACGTACGACGTTGTGCTGAGCAATAAAAGCTGGGACAGAGGAAGAAGGAACTAGAATTTTTTTGTTACAGGAATCACTTCCTAGTTCACATGGAATCCCTTGCATAGCATTAGTAAAAGGCCTTAGACCTTCATAAGCGGTGAACTTCCACCTAGCTACTGATGAAGTTCTACTGAACTCTTACTTAGTCGCGTGAGGGAAGGCCCTGAAACTGGTGTAAATTAGAAAGATAAGATAGCCACATCCATCAGCAGAGGTTGCCTCATCGAGAAACGAAAAAGAACGGCCCGCTTGGAGACAGTGAAAGGATCCAATGAGGAAAAAGGAGACCCCAGACCCAAATACTCCAACTGGACTAAACCGTCTCACAAGGGGAGGGGAGCTTAGACTGTAAGGGTATAATTGTCCAGAGAGTCTCTGGTTCGGGGTCCGTCTCCAGAGGCACTCAGCTCAAGCTGTTCTTCACCACTGTACCGCTTAATAAATTCAACTGGTATACGTCATGTCAGAGATTCTGCTTCAGGAAACCTAGGGTTGAGCCTGAGGGAAGAGAAAACACCCAAGAGAGACTCTGTGTGTGTGTGTGTGTGTGTGTGTGTGTGTAGAGTCGAAAGGCGCACACGTCGGCTCACTGGAGTCTCCTGCTGCAAAGGGACTCCAGACCCAGCAGTTAAAGTCTCGGGTGGTGTGTGTGCAACTCCTTGATTGGTGTGTGAATGCTCAGGCAGCGGCTTCTCCATTAACGTTTTGTCATTCAAAGAGTCTTCTGTGTGGAGACTGGCTGGGCATCATTTTTGCTTGTGGGAGGTGGTGAGTGGTTGCCTTTGCGTTGCTTGTTATTATTATTGGTTGTTGATTTTTTAAAAATCTCTTTCTTTCACCTGCTAAGCTGTCTTTATCTTGACCCACAACTTTCCGTGCTTTATTTCTTCCTGTTCTCTCTCCTGTCCCAGTGGGGAAGGGGAGGAAAGAGTGAGCGGCTGCGTGGCTGCCGGGCTATTGGCCAGAGTCAATCCACCACATCAAGGAAGACGTTGACAACTGGGAGTGACTTCAGGGGCTGCAGCACTTGCCTGGGGAGCAGAAACTGAGGGAAAGGGCTGCCTTCGGCCTGGGAAAGGGAAGGTCTGGGGAACCTCATAGCAGCCAGCCAGTCCCTGCAGGGAGGTTTTCAGGAAGATGGAGCCAGTCTTGTCACCGTGGTGCTTGGCAGGACGATAATAGACGATAGTCAAATGTTGAAATAAGGAATGTTGAGGCTGGAGATAGGGACAATCTTTTTCTCCATAAGGGCATCCAAACATTGAAGCAGGTTTCCCAGAGATGTTTTCCTGTCTTTGTCCTTGGACATTTTCCAGCCCCCATGTGGCAAAGCCTTGAGCAAAGTGGTCTGACTCCGTAGCCGATTCTGCTGTGAGCATGAGGTTGGACTGGAGACCTACTGAGGTCCCATTCAGGAGAGTGGAAAACTAAATGATGCTGTGGTTCCTTCCTCTCTAGGTGTGCCCTTGATGACAGTAGGGAAAGCTGTCAGGTTCCCCGTGACCATGGAAGTAAGTCAGATGCTGGCATAGTCAGATCAGCTGAAGTTGTCTTCTCCTCCTCCAGGCAGTGTTGCTCAGATGCAGGACTGCTTCACAGGTATCCCCAAACAGCCCTGGTTATTTCCTTTGCTTCACCGTTCATTCCCTTTTCATTCTTTTCCCACCTCTCAAGTCCTGCTCTTTAACCATCCTTATCCCCACCCATGCAAAAAGCCAAGGACTTTTCACTGTTTATCCAGTGGCCCTGCATTTGCTCACTTTGAACCCTCCTTTGGTGTCTCTGCGGTGGTTACTGTGGTGCTTTCTACCTCGCATTGCAACTCAACTTAACGCCAGTACTCTTTTCTTCTCTGTAGTGTCCTGCAGCTACTTAAGTTCTGATCTTGTTAGAGGCACCACGACTCAGGATGGCCGTTGGCACGCATACTTTAAAAGCTGGACTGTTGGAGGTTCAGTCCAGAGGGACCTTGGCACACCTGGGATTTGGCCAGCAGAAACCTCAAGGTTTTGAAGGAAAAGCTCAGAAACAACTCCATGCAGCAGCATGGACAGGGACCTGACTGACTAAGGAGTGTCCTGAGGTGAAGTATCTGGGAACTGTGACAATGCCATATGAGTCAGTGGTTCTCACATTTCGAAAGGAGAGTGGAGTGTCTGGAGGAGGTCTGCCAACTTGAAGTGAAGGGCCTAAAGGATGAGCTGTGGGGAGAGTCTGAGGGAGCTGGGTGTCTGTAGCCTGCTGAAGTGGAGGCACGGGTTTACCTAGCAAGAGCCTGCACCTGCCTGGAGGGATAACGGAGCCAACCTGTTCTCTGCAGTCACCATTGATACGACAGAAGGAACAGCCACAAGCTGCCTCTTGGGAGCTTTAGGCTGAACCTCAGGAAAAATAAAATGGACTAGGAGGAGCGTTGCCATGATCTCCACCTTTGGAGCTCTTCAAGTTTCAGCGCCGCAAAGTCACGGCCAGCCTGGAGGCTGGACTAGAGACCCCCTCGCAGCAGTCTCTTTCCCAACAGGCCTGTGCCTTGCCACATGTCATATGAGAAGAGACTAAGCTGGAGGAGAGGGTCTCTACATCACAGGACAATTCAGGGTGGAAGGAGGGTCAGGAGGTCTCTGGTGTTGCACTGGCTCCAAGCAGGGCCAGCTCTGAGGTCAGACCAGCTTGCTCGCTAAATGCCAGAATCCGGAGAAAGAGTTTACACATGAACCAGGCATCTGTGCCGCCGTTACAGAAATGGAGACAAGGCCTTTGACCAGCTCCCTGAACACAGCTATTGGTACGTCATGCCCCCTGAGAACATCCATCCTCCCGGGAACACCCATCTTCTTGTCCAAAGGAGTGGGATCCTTATGCAACTATCCTGCCATATCTCCAGACCATGGGGTGCTTTACACTGTAAACAGAACTGAAGGAAAGCCTCTGACGTGGGTACTGTCAACTGAATTGCTAAAAGAGGGGAAGATGGAGGGATCTCGGAGCTTCCAGGTTCTTCCTGAAGATAGAAGGCCTCAGATATAGGAACAGAAGATAACAGTTTTGAACTAGCCTAGGCTTTAGATCATTTCACATGTGATGGCTCTGCTCCATCCTTTCAGTCATTGGCACCCAGAAACCTCATCTGCTTTTCCTTCCTCTCCTCCCAAAAGCTGATCAAGTGATGGGAAGAAAGGAAGGAGAAAGGCCCTAGGCCTCTGTGACTCACCTGGGCTCTGGCACTTGGAGGGCCACAGTGTCATCCATTGTACACCCCATAAAGAATCAAGCTGGGAAGTGACTCTTCACGTACAAGTGAACAAGGTCGATGGACAGGCAAGGCTGTGTCTGGAGACCAGTACACCTAGAGCATCGATCAAGCTGGGGCTGAAACTCAGGCCTGGTCTTCAATGGTCACCTGGGCCCATGGACAGAGGTGTGGATGGACCCCCCAGGGTCCTGAAGGCCTCTGGATGCTCTCAGGGCCCTGACACTGCCCCCATGTGATCCCACCTGCCAGTGCCCTCAATAGGCCAAGTTCTCATTCCCGCATGTGCAGGGTCTGTGCTCGGCTACTCTCCTTCCCCGCTTCTGTGCAGATCTGGGAGACCACAGTTTCATGCTGACTACAACCAAGGCTGAAACTGGTCTTCCCATCCCTGACCAACTTTTCCTCTTTTGGGAGTACAAGGTCCAGGTGAGCCTCAGACTGGGTGGCACAGTTAGAAGCTGACCCACACACAAGATCCCGCCTAACCTGTTGCATGTCCCATAGAGAACATCCACACATCTGACCTGCTCTGGTAGCAAGCAGGGCATCCTCCACTTCTCGCCTTCCCTGTTAGTCTCACCTAAAGATGTTGTATCTCCGTCAGTCACAAAAGCTGTGGGAGCTGTCCTTTTCCGTCTTGGCTCTTGCTCCCCTAACGTCACAGCTTTGCGATGGCATGTTGTCCTCCTGCTGTCTGTGCTCCAGGCTGTGGGCTTTGGTGCACATTAGGCCTGTAGCACCTCAGATGTGGCACCAGGGCCAAGGGCAGATTTGTCACATGGACACCTGATACCAAAAGATTGGCCCTCTTTGTGTGGAAAGGCTTCACAGCCGATGTGTGCTGGAGTGGATGGCAGGAGGCAACATAATGATGAAGGAGGTTCTCACAACGAGAGCAAAAGCTGCAGTCCCCAAGACCAGACAGAAAACGGCCTTGGGCTGTGCAGCCCTGGCAGGAGAGGGGTTTGCTGTCCCAGGTGACTCTTGCAGCAATGCGTGGGGCCTGTGACAGAGGTGAAGCCGATCTCCAAGAAGGACAAGCTGCTGCTGAGAAAGTCCCCGGGGGAGGACAGCCTGTCATCCAGCCACACTGTGGACATCATGCTGGGGGCTGACTGGCTAGATAGCAGCTCTGCAGAGAAGTACCTTAGGGTCCTGGAGGGCAAGCAGCTGAGCATGAGCCAGCCAGGCAGCCTCGCAGCAAAGGCCAGCAGCCTCCTGGGCTGCATTAGGAAAAGCATTGCCGGCAGATGGAGGGAAGTTAACCTTCTCCTCCACTGAGCACCGGTGGGCCACATCTGGAGTGCTGTGTCCAGTGCTGGGCTCCCCAGTGCAAGAAAGTTGTTGACCTGCTAAAGCAAGGCTATCAAAGGGCCACAAAGCTGATTTAAGGGACCGCAGCATCTTCCATAGGACGGAAGGCTGAGAGGTCTGGGACCGTTAAGCCTGGAGAAAAAATTGCTCAGGAGTGTGGAGTAATAGGGCACGGACTGTGGCAGGGCTTCAGGCCAAAGACCTTTATTGTTAGCGTAGCGTGCTTTTTACACAAATACAGCCCGTTCACGCACCTAAAAGTGCTACCCGGTTGGCTATTGCTTTAAGTCCACGCGACTCTCACAGAGGCAGGATTGGTCGCCTCTGTATGTCCACGCGCTCCTTTGCTTCTTCTTAGTTGTTTACCACAGCTCCTTCTCTTCAAGGTTGAGCCCTGCAGGTGTCCGGCTGTTTACCAGCTTCTCAATGCCACAGCTCCTTCTCCTTAAGGTCGAGCCATGCAGGGTGATCCCAATATCACCCCCTTTTTGTTTATCTATAAACAAAACCTGATGGTTCATTCGCAACCCGAGGACTGTGAGGAAGATGAACCATCTGTACACTCTTCTATCGTCCTGCACCACGAACTCAGCCCAGCAGTCGGTAGGTGCCAGCTTTACGTGGGCGTCCCCACGGAGGCAACGGTGGCCTTGCCGTACACCGGCCCACTGCCCTTTGGGAAATCCCGGTATTTATACATTTGCAGAGGAACGAGTTTCGACACACGTGGCCAGCGAGTGTCAGAACACGCCTTGGTTGCCACCTTTCAACACAGAGAGCCTATGGCATACGCGCCCGCTGGCCAGACGTGCTGCACGTGCCCCAGCCACCCTGTCTGTTGGTTCGTAGGCTTTGTTCACGCGGCATATTACCATAATCCAGCAGTCACATATCAACCATGCTCAAGCCAATAGCAGAATGTTACAAGGCAAACAAAATTGTGAATTGTGCTTTATATTCCTCCGTTACTGCATGCCTTCCCCATCCTCCCCTAACCTTGATCAACTTTCTTATCTCTTGGGCTGTTTTCTCTCACCCAGCATAGTATCTGTTTCTTACCCAGCCATCCATTTTCTGATATTCTAACTGCAGTTTTCTCACAGGCCAAAATTCCATCTGTTAACCCCTCCGTATGTATACGATAATTGGCGATAATTTCCATTTCTGCCGACAAGCTAACTATTGCTTTTTCTAGCTGAGATAAACGTCTGAGTCCCAAACAGGATTCCAATTGAAGCTTACAATGTATTACATTATATACATTAACCACTCTGCTAGACTTAGGCTTGCGGTCATACAAGGATACGTAGGACAGAAGGTTACACTTCATCACACGAATCAGATGAACATATTTCACATAGCTGTACTACTCCTCGTGATGGGAAAAGCGCCCGTACAAAGCTATGATAACCTTTATTATATCTCACCAAGGGATTTGTAGTTATAGAGTGCTTTGCCCTAAAAGCTTTCCATGTTCCTCTAATGATACCGCTAATTTCAGTCTGATTAATTATCTGTGTTATAAATGATTTAGTCCCAAACAGGATTCCAATTCAAATGTACAATTTATTAAGCGAATAGAGGCAAGCAAACAGCGCTGGGTGCGCCGGGAGTCTCCGCTCCAGCAAGACGCACGCAGTACAGTTCCTGTTCCTGGTTTATATCCTGTCCGTTAATACATATTCATGAACAGGCGTGTCTTCTTTGGCACATGCCCTCTTCTCCTTCTAGGATCTTCTCGAATCTTCCTCAGCGTGATCCTGTTCGCTAATACATATTCATGAATAGGCGTGTCTGCTAATACATGTTAATGAACAGGCGTGTCTTCTTCAGCGCATGCCCTCTTCTTCTGCTAGAGTCTTCTCGAATCTCCCTCGGCGTGCCCCCAGGATGACCCCAAACCGTATGCATGCACTTTCTTTACACAATACTATGCGGTCAGTGGTCAAACTGGTTTGAGCTGATATACCAGCCAAGTAGTTTAACTTTCTCCTGTAAAATACCCCTTTTTATGGTGCAGGAGAAATCCATAAAAGTCCAGAAGGTTACACTTCATCACACGAATCAGATGAACATATTTCACAATCCCCCATCTTTTTCTTTATAGTATTGATTCGTGTTTTCGTTTCCAACTGAGTACTGCAGATATCTGCATTCCTTGTATAACCGAGTAGATTAATCTAGTAACAATTCCCCACATATCCCCAATACAACTATCCCGATTTTAGTAAGCCAATCACCACCCATAAAATCTCCCCAAAATCCTCCTAGATTGATTCCATTCCAAGTTTATCTCTCAGGAGGCCATTCGTTATACACCTGGACTCCTAGTCGCTCTCCCTAATTTATGGGTAACAGGAAAAAACTAGGTTTTATTGTTGATTACACGTACGGGCTGTACAATTAGAAAAGGTCCTCAGTTTTCCCATTTTTCTGGGGTAAACCCCAGCTGGACTTGTTCCAATATTGACTACAGTTATTTGCCGTAGTCAGAGTCAAGGAACTCACCCCAAGTAGAACTAGAAGAGGTCCGGTCAGGGCCATAGTGGTCGGCGGTCACAGCCCAAAGGGGTTGCAGCCCTTGGCAGACCCTTTTTAAGCCGCAACACCAGTTCCCCTCCGGTCTTGCCCTCTTCCTTCCTTTAAGGGGGTGCTTTCTTAGTACCCAAATTAATTGAGCACTGCTTGTGAAGGCCAGAGCTTTGCTAGATCAGTGGTTTGTCCAGACCTGAGCACTTGCCCGAGCCTGGCGATCCTCTTTATTTGCAAGGCTTTATGGCTACAGAAAACTGCCAGTTAGCCTGCAGTTCTTACAAATAAACACCACCTTCTACACCAAGGACAAATTCTAGTTCCAGCTCCTTTTTCCTGTTCTTCTTTTGCCAACAACTCCTTCCGATGATACTCGTTTGGAGTACCCATTGTTGTTTCCTATTACCCTTTCCCATTGTTTTCCAAACTTGGGGATTATTTACATTGCTCTCCATAGCTTCCCATGGCCATCGTTCACCTCGATTTGTTCCACCACAAACGTAACAATTAGTTATATTCAATGACTTAGCAATGTTTTCAGCAAGATTTACAAGTAGATTTTTAGCAACTGTGGGAATTTCATGTTTCACTCCTGTTTCTATTACAGGAGTAGCCGCAATAAAATTCCCACAGCAATTTAGTCAGATGTGACCTTCCACTCCTTCCCTGGACCTTTCACTCGTGACACATGTGTCCATCCTTTTTCAGCAGTTCTCACAGCTGTTTCTGTAGTGAATAAAACAAGGAAAGGTCCTTCCCAGAGGGGAGATAGGTTTCCTTCTTTCCATGTTTTTATCAGAATTTTATCTCCTGGTTCTAACTGATGAATTGCAAATCCTAAAGGTGGTGTTTGGGCCACCATCCCAATCTCTCTTCATTCTTTTAATCTTTTTCCAATGGTAATTATATCTTGTTGGATACTATGATCCTCAATTACATTGTTCCCCAGAGGCATTCCTTGAAAATAAGGCATGCCATAGAACATTTCATATGGCGATATTCCAGTCTCACTGTATGTTTTTGTTAAGTGCCAATGGTAAACGTTTCGTCCAGGGCATTTGTGTCTCAATCATTAATTTAGCCAATTGTTGTTTTATTGTTTGATTCATTCTTTCTACCTTCCCTGAGCTTTGTGGGTGCCACAGAGTGTGGTATTCCCACTGAATACCTAATGATTGACATAATAGTTTTATTATTTTAGAAGTAATGTGTGTGCCCTGGTCAGAATCAATGTACTGGATTATCCCATATCTAGGTATCAAATGTTCTAATAAAATTTTTACCACCATCTGTGCCGTAGCTCGTGCTACAGGGTACGCTTCTACCCACTGTGTTAAATGATCTACTATTACCAATAAATATTTTATCCTCCCTACCTTAGGCAATTCAGTGAAATCGACTTGTACTTTCTCAAAAGGTCTGTAAGCTGTTTTTCTCCCTCCCGTGGCTGCTTGTCGAAACACTGTCTTATTTACCTTTTGACAAATTAAGCAACCTTGTGTAATTTGCTTTGCTATTTCAAAAATTCCAATACCACCAAATTGTTTAAGAAAATGATCACTTAACGCTTTTGTACCCCAATGTGTTTGTGCATGCAAACGTTCTAATAATCGCCTGGTGTAGGCTTTTGGCAGCATTTCTCGCCCATCGGGCAGTGCCCATTTTCCTTGTTCTAATTTAGCTCCTATTTTCTTCAATTTTGTTTGTCCTTCTGGGGTAAACTCCTTCTCTCTTTCCTCTCGTCCTTCTTTGCTGGTGTCCTCCTTTGTTTGTATGACATTAATTTTGGCAACTTTAGTCCTCAAGGCTGCTTCCTGGGCCTCTTTAGCTGCTAAGTTATTTCCTCTAGTTCGGTAATCACCAAAAGTCCCTTTTGGTGTCCCCTCACATGTACCACTGCTATCTCCTTTGGTTCTCTTAACGCCTTTAAAATTTTTACTATTAATTCTTGATGTATTAAATTCCTCCCGTGAGTATTAATCCAACCTCTTTCTTCCCAAATTTTTCCAAAAGTGTGGACCACCCCATATGCGTATTTAGAATCTGTAAATACAGTCCCGCTTCTTCCTTTTAATAATTCCAGGGCCCTACATAGGGCATACAGCTCACAAGCCTGAGCTGACCATGATGGACTAAGAGGTCCTGATTCCACAATTTCTAAGTCCTTATTAATTATTGCATATCCCGATTTTCTCTTCCCTTCTACCACTCGGGAGGAGCCATCTATAAACAGCGCTTCTCCATTTTACAACTCAGCATCTCTTAGATCTGGTCTCACCTTAGTCTGGGTCTCAATTACCTCTAAACAGTTATGTTGTAATTCCTCTGATGGTTCTCCAAACAAAAATTGTGCTGGACTCTGAGCAGAAGTCACCCTCAGTTCTAAGTCAGGGGAGTCTATTAGTATTGCTTCATACTTTAGGGTCCGGCTGTCCGTTAACCATTTTTCCGCTTCTTGTTGTAAAACATTTCTGACATTGTGTGGGGTATACACTTTTAAAGGAGCACTAAAGGTAATCTTCCTAACTTCCTCTATTAATAATGCTGTAGCAACCAAAGCTTGGAGACAAGCAGGCCATGCTCTGCTTACTGGATCAAGTAACTTAGAACAATGCCCCATGGGTTTTTTGGATTCCTGCCCAGTCTTGAGTAAGAACTCCATATGCTGTCTGGCTTGATGTATTCACAAAGAGATAGAAAGGTTTTTCTAGATCTGGGAGGCTCAATACAGGTGCTTGTATTAATGCCCTTTTTACTTCCTCAAATCTCTGATCATCTTCAATAAACCACTTAAGTTGGTTATTAGTTAATTTTTCATATAAGAATTTTACTTTATCACTATAATTTTCAAGCCATGGTCTACAATATCCTACTAATCCCAGTATTTGCCTAATTTCCGTTTTAGTCTGTGGGGGTCTTAAGGATAGAATCCCAGATACCCTATCAGGATCTAACTTCTTCCTTCCCTTACTCAGCCAATGTACTAAATATTTTACTTCTTGTTCTACAAACTGTAGCTTTGATCGGGACACCTTTAATCCCTTTTCCCCTAGAAAATTTAACAATTTAATGGTGTTTTTTCGGATCCCCTCTTCAGTTTCTCCTGCTACTAATGAATCGTCCACATATTGCAATAATTTTACCTCCTTAGGTATTGTGAAATCTTGTAGAATTGTTTCTAAAGTTTGTCCAAATAGATTTGGTGACTCCGTAAACCCTTGTGGTAACACAGTCCATCTTAATTGTTGTTTTTGTCCTGTTTCGGGGTCCTCCCACTCAAAGGCAAAATAATCTCTGGATGCCTCATCCAGAGGACAGGCCCAAAAAGCATCTTTCAAATCTATTACACTATACCAAGTATGTTTGGGAGATATATGACTCAATAAAGTATAAGGATTTGCCACCACAGGGAATTTAGTGATTGTTCGCTGATTTACAGCTCTTAAGTCCTGCACCATCCTGTATGACCCATCCGGCTTTTTTACGGGAAGAATGGGCGTGTTACGAGGTGACATACATGGTTCTAGGGTTCCTTTTACCAAAAGTCTGTCAACTACAGGTTTTAATCCTTTTCGACCCTCCATAGGTATAGGGTATAGCTTGATTCTAATTGGGCGGTGCGGATCTATTATTTAAATGCTTATGGGGTCCATTTTGTCTTTCCAGTTTCCCCTTCCTTATACCACACTGAGGGGTTAATAGCTTCTTCATCCTCTTGTGTTAAAGTGTATAATTTAATCTGCAATTTGTCCCCTTGACTCTGAATGCTCAAGTTTAACTTCAAAATCAAATCCCTTCCTAATAAATTGTATTCCGCTTCAGGGAGCAAAAGTAAATCATTAAGACAAATTTTCTTTTCTGTTTCTACTTCTACATCTTTCAATATATTTACTTTAAAAGGCTCTCCTTTTGCTCCTGCTACTGACACGTAACTCTTCCCTTTTTCTATTCCTTTTGGAAGTTTTTGAATGGTTGACTTTTCGGCCCCTGTATCCACTAAAAATAAAACTTCCTCTTTATGGGGACCAATCAATAATTTTATCAAGGGCTCTGTTGATGTTGAAGTCCCCAGAAGATAGAGCCCCCGACACCCCTAATCTTCTTTGAACATCTTCTCATCTTGTTCCCGCTGACGGCAGTTCTTCTGAACATGTCCCCTCTTGTTACAGTAGTAACAGACGGGAATTGTAAATCTTCCTCGATAAGGCTGTCCCCAGGGTGTCTGCTCTATTCTTTTTTCCCTTTTCTCTCCAGGAGTCGTCTTATTTTTCTGACTTTCCCTTACTGCTGCTACAAAAATTTTTGCTTTTGCTTTTTGTTTTTCTTCGTCCCTCCTAACATAGACTTTCTGGGCTTCTCTAAGTAACTCCTCTAATCCTCTTTCTTGCCAATCCTCCAATTTTTCTAATTTCCTTCTTATATCCCCCCAGGATTTAGCTACAAATTGTGTTCTAAGGAGTGCGGTCCCAGCCACTGTATTCGGATCAATTCCAGAATACATTGGTAGGTTTTTCCTCAACCTCTCCAACCATTCTGTTGGAGATTCGTCTTTCCCTTGTTGTTCATTAAATGCTTTAGTAATGTTTTGCCCTCGGGGAACCGCTTCCCTTATTCCCTGTATGATTAACGTTCTCAAATCCCTCATATTTTGTCTTCCTGGGGGTTGTTGATGATCCCAGTGGGGATCCACATTTGGCCATTTCTGATCTCCCGGGGGTCCTGCCTGACTCTGTCTTTCCCAAATTCTCATTCCAGCTTGTCTAATCATTCCCCTTTCCTCAACAGTGAATAGGATCCCTAAAATGGACTGTATTTCTTCCCAGGTATAAGTATTGGGGCCTAGGAATTGGTCCAATTTTTCAGCTACTCCGAGGGGATCATCTAATAGGGTCCCCATTTCTTTCTGGAAATTTCTCACGTCTGTGGTATTTAACGGGACTGCCACAAACCCGATGCCTCCCTGATTGCCTCCGAGGGGTACTTCTCGTAAGGGATATAGAGAAGCTCCCTCAGATACAGCAGTCCTACTTCTCGTACATGCAGCCGGAGGTCGATCTAATTCCGGTGCTGTTGGTGGTGGAGATAGGGGCAACGGTGGTACAGAGAGAGGTACTACGGCCACCGGAGGGGGAGCCGCCGCCGGAGATGGATTATTAGAACATGGAGGCGGTAGGTTATCCAGTGGCTCCCATTTATCATCTTTTTCCTTTTCACTTTTCCCCTCTTCTTCTTCCTCAAACTTTTCATCTGTTTTTAATGTAAGTATTGAGGCTGGAAAAGAATGTAAAGTTCTGTCCCATAATCCTGCATAATCACTTTCCTCCTGACTAAAAGGTTCCTTTGAATTAACATATATATTTAAGGCCTGGCAGACCCAGTCTTCAAAAGATCCAAAAGTGGGCCAAAAGACATGTGGTCTCAAACGTTCTTTTGGCCATTCTACCATACAATATTGAACTAATTTTAATTTACTTTTTCCTTTTCTGGGGCCCCTATCATTCCAATTTTCAATCATTATTCCTAATGGACTCTCCGGAGGTATTTCTAGTAATTCGCTCCCTTTCTTCTGGTCCTGGGGTCTCGATTTCGTCTGACCCATCTAGGAATTTTTACTGTGGCAATTCCTACAGCCCTTGGCTACCAGTAAGAGTGTCTTGCAGGGGGTTTAGGACCTATCACCCACCCACGAATCCTATAAGAATCACTTCGGTCCTTCACCGGCCAAGTCCCTCGCGGGAGATTGGAACCGCGGTTAGAAGACCTCCACAATCGCTTCGGAACGAGGTTCCGTCTCAGTCACACTCTTACACACACAGGCAACCGAATCCCACCCAACCGAACGGTATACACCTTAAATACTTACGACTCCGTCGTCTTCGTTCGGATCTTCGCGCGCAGAATTACGGGCAAAATAAACTGCTGCAGCCGGCAAGGGAGCTCATAAAAAATCAAATTCTTTGCTTGCCCCTATTCAGGTTCAGGATGGCGTTAGTCCCGACCCGACCCGATCAGGAGCCACCAAAAGGTGGGGCGCCCCTCCTAGATCAAGTCAGAATTCAGGAACCAAGACCATCCCGGACGAGCCCCCAATTGTTATAAATGATTTCGTCCCAAACACGATTCCAATTCAAATTTACAATTTATTAAGCGAATAGAGGCAAGCAAACAGCGCTGGGTGCGCCGGGAGTCTCTGCTCCACCAAGACGCACGCGGTTCAGCTCCTGTTCCTGGTTTATAACCTGTCCGTTAATACATATTCATGAACAGGCGTGTCTTCTTCGGCGCATGCCCTCTTTTCCTGCTAGAGTCTTCTTGAATCTTCCTCGGCGTGCCCCCAGGATGACCCCAAACCTTATGCATGCACTTTCTTTACACAATACTATGCGGTCAGTGGTCAAACTGGTTTGAGCTGATATACGAGCCAAGTAGTTTAACCTTCTCCTGTAAAATACCCCTTTTTATGGTGCAGGAGAAATCCATAAAAGTCCAGAAGATTACACTTCATCACACGAATCAGATGAACATATTTCACACCTCTAAGTATGGATCTGCATGTGGCCCACAATCTAGTAATGTTTCTTGCATATGGACCACCCCTGATCATAAAAGACGTTTTAAACAATGGGTGAAGAGACCCCATTATACCATGTCATTGGAACCAGACAGGCTATGGAATTGTATAAACAAGATAAATTGTTACAATATGGATGATTATCTATGGATACCGTTTGCCTCAGACCTCCATCACGCCTTAAGAAGTATATGCCTGTGCCACAATTACAGTGCTCCAATCCCTAGCTTACAGACAGCATGTCAGATAGAATCCTCTAAACACATGGCTAGTAAATGTAGGATTCCTTCCCAACATTATAAAAAACGGATGCAAGACTCATGAGCCAGTAGTAAAGAGCACAAGTACCACTCTAATGTATCCTGCACTGCTTGAGACCGTATGGGTATGTTCTAATGAAGAGATATCAGATTACAGTCAACCCTATTGGGATGGGTTAGAATGCACTTTAGGAATTCCACAAGTTTATCTCCCATAATAGCTTTTAATCATACTCAGGAGTCATTCACTGTAGTCATTCATGAAACCAAGAGGGTACAGAACAAAGAGAAATGTATTGCCCTCCGTGTCACGGCCAAGCTATTATACAGCAGGGATGAGAGTAAGCTTAGCAATGGGATTGTTTTGGACTTCTTCGGCTGTGATAATTGAAAATTGATTATATCTAGAAAATCTACCATGGCAAGGAGAGACTCTAGCTAATTGTATGCAGCCAGCCAGCAAGGCTAAGCAACACCCAGCTTGTACCCACGAGCAGCCTCACAGATGACTTTAGAAAATCAATTAGCATTGAATATGGTACTACTAAAGGAGAACAGCGTTTGTGGATGGCTGAATAACACCTATCCTGGCAAAACCTGCTGTCAATTCCAAATGTGTCCGCTACTCTGCATCAAGCTAGAGATGAAATGCAAAAAACTGTGGACCAAACCCATGAGCTCAATGAGAAGATGAAACCAAGCAACTGGCAATGAACGAGGTGGATTTAAAATATTTTCAGTTGGCTCAGATTAAAAGTTAGTGGATGGGATCATAGTCTAACCCAGTATGTATTAATGTTTATCATAATTGTTATTGTTATTGTCCGTATTTGATTGTCACGTGTGAAATCTATGATAACTAGAGCTGTAACCATGCGTGTTAAGAGGATCCACATCTATGATCCTGAATACATCCCTTTAATACCATCCCCTATTATAAATTGCGACAAGCGAGGGAAGGCAAGCAGTCGACTCAATATGAGTGATAAGGCAAGCTTCAACTTTATTGCAAAACCTTACACATATTTATACACTAAGTTCTACCTTATGCATACTTGTCTTACAATCATTGGCTTAGCCCTAAAGATTGCATTATCATACTCCTCCTACTTGCGGTTACTGCTACGTGGTCCGGGTTCCATCCTGTTTTTCTTATACAGTGCTGCTTCTTAGCTGTTTACCACAGCTCCTTCTCCTCAAGGCCGAGCCCTGCAGATGTCCAGCTGTTTACCAGCTTCCCAATGCCACAGCTCCCTCTTCTGAAGGCCGAGCCGTGCAGATATCTAGCTGTTTACCAGCTTCTCAATGCTGCAGCTCCTTCTCCTTAAGGTCGAGCCGTGCAGAGTGATCAAAACATCTCCCCCTTTTTGTTTTTGTATAAACAAAACCTGATGGATCATTCGCAACCCGAGGACTGTGAGAAAGATGGACCCTCTGTACCTTCTTGTATCGTCCTGTGCCACGAACTCAGCCCAGCAGTCGGTAGGTGCCAGCTTTACGTGGGCGTCCCCACGGAGGCAACGGTGGCCTTGCCGTACACCGGCCCACTGCCCTTCAGGAAATCCCGGTATTACACATTTGCAGAGGAACGAGTTTCGACACACGTGGCCAGCGAGTGTCGGAACTCACCTCAGTTGTCACCTTTTAACACAGGGAGCCTATGGCGTATGCGCCCGCTGGCCAGACGTGCTGCACGCGCCACAGCCCTCCCGTCTATTGGTTCGTAGGCTTTGTTCACACGGCATTTTTTCATAAATCGGCAGTCACATATCAACTTATGCTTAAGTCAATAGCAGAATATTACAAAGCAAAACAAATCTAGCTGTACTACTTCTAGTGATATAAACTACTCCTAGTGATAGAAAAAAGGTACTTGTATAAGGGTATGAAGACCAATATTATATCTTACCAAAGCATTTGTAGTTAGAGAACACTTTGCCTCAAAAGCTTTCCACGTTCATCTCATGATACCGCAAATTTCAGTGTGATTTACCCCTACTTTTTCTTTTGACTGAGGTGGCATCCAGATTGCGATGACACCTGATAGTGTCATGATGTGTCCAACGATGACGATGGCGACTGCCGCACCCATGGCCTCACCCACTTCGAGGCACCTGCAAAGTGGGTAAAACCATGGGTAAAACCATGGGTAAAACAGCCACCACCGTCAACCTCGTCCCCTGGTTAGCAGTTGAAAAGGTCCTTTCTCCTTCCTCAAATAATTTAGCACATATAAGGCTTTATTCAAACGTTCTTAGGGTAATGTGGTAGCCTCTCCCCCTTTTTGTTTTGAGCGTGATTATCTAACAAAGCTCATTCATTGGGTGTGTAAGATACTTGTTGGAGTTATTCGCTAGCCAAGCATTCTTTACTACCTTTTGAACCATTCCTTGTAGACAATGCAATAAACATGGTACAATAAGCATTAGTATTAAGATAACAAGTACTATAACAACTGCCCCTTTTATTAAGTCTTGTAACCATCCACTTAGGCCCAAACTTGTCAGCTATGATTCGAGGTTTAGTGAACTTGTCTGTAACCTGTCTGTTAAGTCCTTCAGTTTTTGTAATTGTTGAGTTACCGACTGTGATGTATCTGTTAAATTCATACAACACATGCCATCAAACTCCTCACACCCGTGCCCTTGGGCCAAAAGTAGGAAGTCGATAGCTGCCCTATTTTGCAATGTCGCATGCCTTATTGAGTCAGTTTCCATTAACAAAGCACTGAGTGTTGCAGAAGTAGCATTGGTTTGTTTCGCTAGCCAACATCCCAATTTATTTAAAGTGGTTAAGCCTTGGGCAGCAGCGACCCCAGGGGCAAGGAAAGAGGTTAGTATGGTTTTGTCCGCAGTCCAAAAATCCAGTTGGTCATTGCACTCTTCCTGATATTTTCAAATCTGTCATCTTATTCTATGCCGTGGGGTAAGGTTCAATATCATAGAAGTGTTGGGAGTTAACAATGTTAGGTGCCCCAATGTGTAAGGACCACCTCTCAAACGGGAGGGAACACCGTGCCATGCACGATCACCACAAATCAAGAATATTCCTTTAGGGAGTCTCATTGGGACAATAGTAGAGCGCGAGATGTTGCTCGTTGTATAATTACACCAATTGGTAGCATTCTGAAAAATGGCTAACGTGGGGTTTACATCCTGTGACCTGGTATCGTCCTGTCCTGTATAATTAAAATATAAACAGGTAGGGGCTGTCATGCATCCTAAAATACCCAACTCCTGCGGTTCCAACAACTCCTGTGGTCCGTGTGTCATCCATCCGTCCCACTTATCCATAGCTGCAGAGGTGTTCGTTATTTTTTAAAAACAAGGTTAGGTCAGGGGTGGTCTTCTTTACCACCATTGTCGAATCATAGTCCCCTAAGGGCAGACCAACTAAGCATGTTGTAAACAGATTCTCAGCAGTGGATATAGATAAGCAAAGGTGGCCTTGGCCCGTTTGATTAGCTAGTGTAACCCAGATATTTTTTCTTGGTTGAACGGAAAACCACGCCTGAACCTGGCATATCAAACACGTGACTATCAGACTCACGAACAACGGGATTTGCGTCCTGCGTCGGTAAAGACTGTCATCCCATTCACTGGGGTCTCCGATCACATAGGCATTTCTTCAAACTGCTGATTAGCCAACAGTGACAATAATCTATCGGACGGATAGCTATTTGTAACCTGTTCTAAAAAATCAGAGATTGCGATCTGAAACTCCAGAGAACTGGCTAACAACCAATCTAAGTACTTTTGAGATACAGGAACATAAATTATTACAGGTTCTAATCCAGATATTTCTACAATTCTTTGTCTTCCCTTAATAATGAGTTGTGCAAATAATTCATATCTGGTGACCACTATTTTTCTGGGTTGATAGGAGAGAAAAACCCATTCTAATACTTTCAAACTGTTTGCTGTATTTCCTAACTGTACGGTCAATCCTAGTGGATATTGCCGTTCCCCTCCTGAATTAACTATCATAAGCGAGATACTCTCAGTAGGTGAACATCTGTGAGCATAGGTTGTTGCTATCTTCTCAGTAATTTTCTGCAAAGCCTGGTGTTGATCCTCGTCCAGTTGACGTCGCTCTGGAGCCTCCACCGAAGACTCCAGGAGCGGCATCAATGGCCTCAGATCATCATTAGTAATTCCGCAAATATTGCGAACCCACTGTATATCCCCCATTAATTTTTGGACATCAGAAAGATTTTCTATTTTCGCCTTAATCTTTATTTTTTGTGGGTGGACCACTGCCCTGGTAATAATCCAGCTCAAATATTGCCATGGTTCCTTCTTTTGAATTTTTTTCGGTGCTATTTTTAAACCCCGTTTTCCTAAATAGTGCTCTAAGTGCTGTAAAATGTGGTCTGCATTCAATTGTGTCCCTGCTATTAATATATCAACTATATAATGATACGTTATTAAATCTGGATACTTTTTCCACACCGGTTCTAGAGCCCATGCCACAAATGTCTGACACATCGTAGGTGAATTTTGCATTCCTTGTGGTAACACTACCCAATGATACTTTTTGCTAGCTCTCCTTTATTTACCGATGGTACCATAAAGGCAAACTTCTCTGCATCCTCAGCTGCTAAGGGAATGGTAAAAAAGCAATTGAAATATACTCTTCGATTCCCTGCAAAAGAAATGATACATTTGTGACAATAATTACGACGACATAGAACAAACCCACAACACCGTTTTACAAATATGGCATATTGAAGTTCCTGCTCTTGAACGTCCGGGGAGAGCCGCTGAGACAGTCAACGAGCCGTCATTCCGCATACAAAAGAGTGAAAGCATCAGCTGGCGGTACGTCGGAGTTGACTGCGTCCGTGGGACGTGTGACAAGGTCTTCAGGTCTTACTGCCGGCCGTACCGACCTGGTCGGTACCCACTTCGCTCCGTCCCCTCCCTCTCTGCCAAAGTCTCTTGTCTCATGCCTCGCCAATGTTGGGCAGGGTCGGATCTTGACTTGGGGGAAGGATCATCCCAGGCAGCCCCCTCCTGTTGCGGCACGCACGGGTCAGGAGGCGGGGGCCAAGGAGGACTCGCCACCTCCGTTGGTTGCGTTAGCGGGGGCGGGGGGCGGGCGGGGTGGGGGGGGAGGCGGGCGGGGGTTGCTCGTTCTCACCATTCCCAGCTCGGCCTCCCTTCTCTCCCGGGGCTGTGGCAGCGGCAGCTGCTGCCGCCGTCCGCTCTGATTTTATCCCCTTTATAGAGTCTCTGACTAATCGCCAGGTTGTTAACACTTTCGCGGCCGTATGATCCTCTTTAGAGGCTGCCTCAAACACCAATTTCCCTGCTTTCTCCCAGGTAGGTAACTCAAAAGCTGTTGCAGAGTCTGCTGCTAGCCCCTGGCTCTTCAAAACAGTCTCGAATAGCAATCGCCACGTTGTTGCTAGCTCCGCTGCTTGCCCATCTCCTTTCGAGACTCACCCCATTGATCTTTCACATGGGCACACAGGGGAACACTGAGTACATTGTTCTGGGCAACGTTGTCCCGTCTTGCCCTCACATACATCATCGTAGATCTGTTTCTCTGACTTATTTATGCAGCCGGTTTACTCGGTGCATCTGGCACCTCAGGAGGTGCAGTCAGAGTCGCTGAAGGTCCTGGACCCTCTGACTCAGTTAAAAAGGGATTGGTTGAAGACGGTTTAACAGCCTCCTCCATATCAGCTGCAGCTTTTCTCTCTGCCTTTAAGGCTTTTAATGTGGTTAACATCAACTTCCATGCCGTCACTAACTCTGCGGTGGTTTTATCTCCATTCCCAATATGTTCCTATAACATTTTTCCTATCTCCACCCACGTCTCTGCCTTAAACGCCACGGACGCATCGGGGGGGTACCCTTTTTGGCACCAAATTAGAAGCCTTCTAAGTGTATATTCATCATATTTCAGTCCTCTCTTAGAGAGCATATGTGGCAGGAGTCTGACCATCGCCCCTTCTTCATGTGATGCGTTCTGCCTTTAGTTCTTTTAATGTCTCTAGGATCAACCTCCAGAGCGTCGTAAATTTTATACTGTCTTTGTTGCCTGTGCTATTCACTTTTCAGTTTTATATCTTTTCATGCAATTAATAACATCTCTCCAAGATTTCATTAATTTTTTTTGCTGATTTATCATCATCGATTACTAGATCCCACAATCAATCTCCATAAGAACGCCACTCGTCTACTTCAAACATACTTTCAGGGTCTTTAAAACACCCTTTCGCTTTCCCTAACGTAATTAACCCAGCCAGATCTTTTAATTGGCTTACTCCCCGCTTTTCTAAAAAGCATTTTAAGATTTCGAACGCTACCTCTATTTCCATTGCGCGCTATGTTGACCTTCTTAATTATCCGGTCAATTATTTTTGCAGCCTTTTCCCATGGGTAGCCTTCTTTCGGACGGCGAACCCCTTCTTAATTATCCTGGGTTCAAGCACGGATCAGGCGCGCCGCGGCAGCGTCCGCCGATCTTCTGCTCCCTGGTCGCTGCTACCAGTGCTTCTCCGATCTCGCTGTCCGGTGAAAAACAAGGATGGGGTCCCTGTTCGGGCGCCACTTGCGACGAGTGAGGGAAGGCAAGCAGTCGACTCAATATGAGTGATAAGGCAAGCTTCAACTTTATTGCAAAACCTTACACATATTTATACACTAAGTTCTACCTTATGCATACTTGTCTTACAATCATTGGCTTAGCCCTAAAGATTGCATTATCATACTCCTCCTACTTGCGGTTACTGCTACGTGGTCCGGGTTCCATCCTGTTTTTCTTATACAGCGCTGCTTCTTAGCTGTTTACCACAGCTCCTTCTCCTCAAGGCCGAGCCCTGCAGATGTCCAGCTGTTTACCAGCTTCCCAATGCTGCAGCTCCTTCTCATCAAGGCCGAGCTGTGCAGATATCTAGCTGTTTACCAGCTTCTCAATGCTGCAGCTCCTTCTCCTTAAGGTCGAGCCGTGCAGAGTGATCCCAACAATAAATTACCAACCAACAAGAGAGGATGAAAACACAGGAAGGAGAGATGAATGCCTCGACCCACCTAAATACAAATTACACAATGTTCCTCTCAGTGAGTTGTGACTAAGGTCACAGGGTGGATAATGTGGGAAACCACTGTGGGTCTGTAGGGAGTAGCAGGGTTTGACTGGAGCAACACGCTCCTCTTCAAAAGCAACCCTGATGGGTTGCAGTCAGACAGTCTCATAACTGACTATTGTTGAGTGATGTCTGGGATGAGGCGAAAGCCTTGCAGCCTGATGTTCTACGGCAAGGCCACAAAGACCTCCATCAAACGTGAGTAAGCTGACCATTATTAATAACTGAAATTCTTATTAACTATTCATTCCTATTGATCGATGCTATTTGAGTTATATAGTATCTATCGGTCTACAACAAATAAATGAATAAAAAATTAATGAACTGATTAAGTTTTTATTAATCAAATTAGTCTAAATCAATCATTAATAATTACTTATTAATAACAGTCGTTACCTATTAAGATCGATTATTTTATTTATTAGTATTTTGTGGTACTGCATTAACACTACTGTCCTCCAGTTACTTATCATGTATTTTTTTTTCTTTATCATCACTCTGATTTACTGTTGTAATTATCTACTATCAATTCATCATTATTAATTATCATTAATTACACGTGCTACACGACGGCTCTGTTCCTCACCTAGAACTTGTTATCAGTAAAGTAGTTCCTTATTAACGTGATCTTAATCCACTGGATGTTAATTCCAGTAAATATTAATCTGTATTGCTCTATCGCTAATCATTACTTCGTATATTAATTACCGGTTAATGAATTATTTATTACATTCATTAACCATAGGTCGGTGTATGTTAATCCATCAAGAATTAGCAGAGAGTGCCAGATCAGCATTTGTCCTAAACCTGCTCTCCCCACTCCCTCCTCCCAAACCGCCCGCCTGCCCTCACCCCGGAGAGTTCTGTGTAAAGACACCCACACGCACCCTGCACACCCCCCGTTTCTTTTTGATTGTCATTTTTTTAGCTATTTATTTATCTAGCCTCCCTCCCCCTTACCTTTTCTTACTCTTCTCTCTCACCACCGGGGACCGGGGACCGGGGACCAGGCAGAGGCGGCGGTGCCCAGCCCCAGCCGCCCGCCCTCCCCACCCCACCGCAGCGAGCCCCATTGCTACAAGGCCGCCAGAAGTTAATCTGCTTATGTGTAAACGTGGTGGCAGCTGAGGTATGTTTAAGAATACTGGTAAGTGTTGCTAGAAACCTACAAATATTTTCCGGGTGTTAACCGCGGGGTGCCAGCTTTGTGGGCCTACCACCCAGCACCCAGCTCTGCGCAGGTCTGGAATAAACCGGTATCTCGTCTCGGTGTGTGAGACTGGCCTATCGCACGCCGGGAAACGAAACCGCCTTTTCGGACACCACCATCAGCAAAGCAGCGACCCCGCTTTGCCTGAGGCTGCTGGGCCTGTCCTCTGGGCGCTGCTCACCACTGGAACGCATCCCGCTGGCGACGGACACGCCGACGGCCGCTAGCGAGAGGCGCGGCCCACCTCTCCGGCAGCCGGAGCCCGGCCTCGGGGACGCAGGTCTCTGCCCAGGCCGAGGCACGGGGCTGCTGCTTTCCCAGGGACGGCTTCAACCGGGAGCCGAGCCGAGCACATCGCCCGCAGGCGGACACCGAGGCGGGCCACAGCGCAGGCTGTAGCAGAGAAGGCGGCGTTGTCCACAGCGTTACCAGACTTTTTCGTTTCTTACTGCGTGCACACCCGCCACACACGCTCCCAAACCGGCCCCGGCACGAACCCCTCGCCCGCGGCCACACGCACACACGGAGACACCCCCCCTCCCCCTTCCGCCAGCAGTTTTGCCGGCCCGGGGAAGGAAGGAAGGCGGGAGACTTTAGGACCCCGCGGCGTCCCTGCCGCACCCGTGCCCCCCTCCCGCCTTTCGTCCTCAGTCCGTCGGTCGGCCAGTCCGTCGGTCAGTCACCCTGCTGAAGGTATGCGAGGCACAAAGCGGGGGTATTGTTTAGGCTCTGTCAGGAGTCAACGAGGCGCAAGCCTGAGGGAAGGAACAAGGCAACCGCAAAGGGAACGCAACTGCCGACCTTTGAGTGAACTATCCTAAGTAACATCTAATTAACATCGACTCGGCATAGCACAAGCCTGCCCTCCGGTAGGGGAAGACCCCTACCCACAGAAGCCCCTTCCTCACGGGGCACGCGCAGTAAAAAAGGAGGACGCTGTCGCCGTGGAGACGAGGCTTGCGGGAACCAACAGGCGCAAGGGCGCCTGCGCCAGCTCTCAAAAAAATAACGGTGACTTGTTGCTCGGAGCGTAGAAATATTTTCCCTGCGTTAACCGAGGCGCGCCAGCTTTGTGGGCCTACCACCGGCACCCAGCTCGGCGCAGGGGCGGAAGAAAAGCCGCCGTCTCGACTCCGTGTGTTTCCCGGCGCTCTGCGCACCGGGTGACGGAACCCGCGTTTGGCACAACAGCCCCGCTGCGCGCGGGCCGCCGCCGCCGCGCGGTGAAAACCAACGAACGCGAACGGCGGGGGAGGTGAAAAACGAAAAGAGAAAAAAAAACCCCAACCCAACCGACCCAAACAGAAACCTCCGAAAAGCGCCGCCATCCCCCCTCTCCTAGCCAGCCTCTGCGCCAGGCTCCCTCCCCCGCCGCCGGGGGGGCCGGTTGCCGGGCAGCGGGGCACGCGCGGCTGCAGCCCCCCTTGCCCCCCGCTGCTCCGGGGCGCCGGAGAGTCTGCGGCCGGGGGGGGCCGCACCCACCGGCCTGCGGGTCCGGAGCTGCAGCGCAGGGAGGGGGAGCTCGCGCGCGCGGGGGGGGGTGGCTGAGTGAGTCTGAGCGCGCGTGTGTCGCGGGGGGGGGCGGTGTCTGCAGGATCGCGGGCGCAGACCTTAATATATTTATTTTTAACAACGGCTTGTTTAGCCTGGGGAAGTGGAGGGTCAGGGCACTGCAGTAGCTGCAGCCTGCAGCTGCTTGAAGAATGGTTTTGTGATAAATGATTTAGTCCCAAACAGGATTCCAATTTAAGTTTGCAATTTATTAAACAAATAGAGGCAAGCAAACAGCGCTGGGTGCGCCGGGAGTCTCCGCTCCACCAAGACGCACACCTTCACTTCTTACAATTCCTTCCTTTATACTTCTCTAGGCTTCGTTTCTTGCCTTTCTCCGCCTTTTTCTTGGAAGATGACTCTTTCTTTAAGTACGTCACCACTTCCCCGGTCTGCGCATGCTTCATCTTTTTCTAGGTGGTCGTCCGGTGGTCGTTGGGAGGAAGATGCTCCTCTTCGTCAGTGCACCCTACATGACCTCTCTGTTTGTGCAGGCGCTCCGTTATTCCACTTATATTATGCTACCTTATTTGGCTATACATTTTCTTGACATTTCTGCGGTTATTTACAACACTGGTTTGCACTAGTATATCAGGAACTAACTTACATATCAGGAGGCTACATAAGCTTCACATATCAAGGGAGTTACCCAAACTATACTTATCAGGAAGTTACATAAAGACTGCCACTCCCCTGTTTATGGTCATGCCCTACATATATTCCTTTATTTCAATATAAATGACATTTGCTTCAAGCTTATATTCACTAGATTTTCTTTACACGAATCGCTCATTCCTCACAATCCCCCGTTTTCTTTTTCACCACTGTGATTCGTGTAAAATTTATTTAAAGTTTGTTTGATGGGTATTAACTCGGGTTCCTCTATATGTTTTACCAACATTAAAACATGTTTTCTCTCACTCTGTGTTGGTTCTATTGGAGTGGCTGTAAATTTCATTCCATTAATCGCAGAAGCTACAGCTTGTGAAAGACAAGGAATTAGACATGGTATTATTAACATACCTCCAAACAATCCTAACAAAACGATAATGATTTTTGTTACCCAGTTTCCTGAGAATAAATTTTCCCACGTTGTCCATAGTCCTTGGACATTTATTCCATTCCACGTTTGGACTGGCACATGGGCTACTTTTTTCATTTCTCTTACTAATTCATTGATGGCTTTTCCTTCATCATTTATCTCTAAACAACAATTTGTGAGATTAAATTTTCCACAGACTCCTCCTTCCTGTGCTAGTAAATAGTCTAGTGCGAGTCTATTTTGATATAGGGCTGTACGCATTTTAGTATTTTGTTTAGCCACCAATCCTAGAGCATTACCCGTTTTATTTACAATTATTTCTACTACAGCTTGCAACCTGATTATTCTATTCAACATATAAATGGGGGTCCTATATCCCCAGGACCCATCTTCTGCCCATGTCGCTGGGTCATAATATGCTATTATTCTTTCAGGTGGCCACTCATTATCTTTCCATTTTCCTATTTGTAGCTCTCTTTTTCCCCTTCGGTTGTGAGTTTCTAATGCGTCTGTATATACCAGTACCCCTAGGCGTTCTCCTCGGTTTATAGGTAATAAGAGAAAGCTTGGCCGTATAGTTCCTAACACGCACGCTCCGGTCCAATTTTTTGGTAATCGGGTATATGCAAATTTTCCACAGATCCAATATTGCCCTTCTGGACTTGACCACCCTTTATCAATAGTGGTTCCGTTGGTCCAATTCGCATGATTTTTACTTATTTCTTGGGCAGTGCCCCATTTATCCTACTTTTGGTAAGTACTATTCCAGTTATATCCCCCTTCACATACTAAATATCCGACTGGTTTACTCCCAGCGTCATTTTGCCAACAGCTTCTTC
Source organism: Phaethon aethereus (assembly GCF_964289735.1). NCBI lineage: Eukaryota > Metazoa > Chordata > Aves > Phaethontiformes > Phaethontidae > Phaethon > Phaethon aethereus. The sequence goes on along the minus strand of NW_028114301.1, from coordinate 170,891 downwards.
TTATTATGCTGGTTTGTAATATCCATTGTTGTTTCCTGACCTGAGTTGATATGTTCTAAACATTAGGGTCTGGTATGTTGCTCTCTTGGGCCTCCCAGGGCCAATTCTCTCCTGATTAGTTCCACCACATACATAACAATTAGTTACATTTAGTGACTTAGCAATGTTCTCAGCAAGATTTACAAATAGATTTTTAGCCACTGTGGGAATTTCATATTTCGTTCCTGTTTCCATTTCATGACAAAATGACTTAAATAACAGTCTATGCTGCACCGATTCTCTTTTCTTTCATTTCAATATTAATAACTACACCTGGGTCTTCTCCAGGTCCATATATCTTAAGTCCAATTTTGGTTATTTTTTTCTGTTTCCAAATTTCTAAATTTATAAGGGTTAAATTTACTAAATTACAGGTACAGGTTGTACAATTATTGTCTGTTTGTACCCTTGTGATTGAAGCTTGTAAATCCCCACATTGGCTGTCATATCCCCAGCTTGCAGTATCCTAACATACACAAGACCATCCCCTTCTTCCACATAGGTGTGCTGACTGATATCTCACCGTTTGACTAGGTACATAATCAGGATTTATCTGACATTGACGTCCACCTCCACCTGGGCAAATATATTTTGGTTGATTACTATAGTATCATCTCCACTCTACACTCCCACAATTAATATCCAGATCATCATCTATAATATCGCATGCATCAAAAATTACCGATACTGATGTGCTCAAATTGGCCATATCCTTACTTATTCCAATTAATCTTCCTACTTCCGAATTTGTTTTCATTTCTACCCACTATTGATAAAGAAGTTCCTTTGGATCGTAACAAACAGTATCATTTTCCACCGAGCATTTCTTATATTGTGTTCCATTGTATATACAACTCCCGTTCTGTTTCCCTTTGCACTCGTAATAGGTGTGGTACATTAATGTTTTATTACTTACTCGTCCGTGCTGGGCGGTTCTTATGCACTCGGTGCAATTTTGATTACCTGTCACCAGGTTGGTGAGTCCGAGTAAAATCAGGAGAGGTCCGGTAAGGGATCTCATGGTCGGAGGCATCAGCTACAAGGGGTGCTCGTCCTTGACTGGCCTTACTTGGTCGCGACTGAGAATCCCCACCCGGTCTTGCCCTCTCCCCCTTCTCAAGCGGACTTCTTTATTTCGATGACAGTAATAAATCTTACCCACCAGAAATCTCCTATAGGAGTAGTCTGTCCACACTGAATGCAGAGGAAACTTCAGCTTTGAATTTGAAAACGTCCCTGTTAGCCTCTGTGGGAAATGATATATTTGTTACACAGGTTACACCTAACCCTCAATAATCATACAACATGGTTTACAGAGTGGACATAAACTTAGTCCTGCCCGATAATTGCTTAATGCTATAGTCTTTAATTCGTGATCATTTCTCATACGTTCATTCCCTTTTTAATGTTATTTTTGTGGTTCCAGGTTGTAAAATAACTTTCCAGTCTTTCATGGGTCCTTTTACTCGAGTCGCGTGCGTCCACCCCTTTTCCGCGGTCCAGATGGCAGTATCTGTAGTTAACAATACAACAAAGGGTCCTTCCCATGAAGGAACTAAAGTTTCTTTCTTCCAAGTTTTGATCAGTACCTTATCCCCTGGTTTGAATTGATGGATTGCAAACCCCAAAGGTAGGGTTTGTGCCATTATTCCTATATCTCTTAGTTCTTTCAACCTTTCTCCTAAAATGATAACATATTTCCGAATATTATAATCTTCCACTACATTGTTTCCCTCGGAGATAGGGCATGCCGTATAAAACCTAATATGGCGATAATCCAGTCTCACTGTGCGGTTTGATCCTTATGTTAAGAAGGGCTAGCGGTAAACATTTAGTCCATGGCATCTGTGTTTCAACCATTAGCTTCGCTAGCTCTTGCTTTATTGTTTGGTTTATTCTTTCTATTACTCCCAAACTTTGAGGATGCCATGGGGTATGATATTCCCATTTAATACCTAATGATTGGCACAAGGATTTTATAATTTTAGAAGTAAAGCGAGTGCCTTGATCAGAATCAATATATTGTATTATCCCATACCTGGGGATTAGGTGTTCTAGTAAAATTTTATCACCGTCTGAGCTGTCGCTCTTGCTACAGGATAGGCTTCGACCCATCGTGTTAAATGGTCTACTATAACTAACAAATATTTCAATCTTCCTATTCTTGGTAATTTGGTAAAGTCGACTTGAATCCTTTCAAACGGTCTATAAGCTAGTTTTCTTCCTCCCATGGCCACTTGTTGAAACACGGCCTTATTTGCCCTTTGACAAGTTAAACACCCTTGTGTAATTTGCCTTGCTATTTCAAAAAATTCCAATACAGCCAAACTGTTTAAGGAAATGATCACTTAACACTTTTGTACCCCAATGTGTTTGCGCGTGTAAGCGTTCTAATACCTGCCTAGCGTAAGCTTTTGGCAACATCTCTCGCTCATCAGGTAATGTCCATTTCCCTTGTTCCACTCTAGCTCCTATTTTCTCTAATTTTGCTTGTTCCTCCAGCGTAAACTTTTTCTCCTTTTCCTCTTATCCTCTTCCACTAGTGTCCTCCTTTGTTTGTGTATGATTAATTTTAACAGTTTCAATCCTCAAGGCTGCTTCCTGAGCCTCCTTATGTGCTAAATTATTTCCTCTAATTCGATAATCTAATCCCTTTTGGTGTCCCCTCACATGCACCACGGCTATTTCCTTTGGTTCTCTTAACACTTTTAAAATTTTACTATCAACTCCTGATGTATTAAGTTCTTTCCTTGAGTGTTAATCAAGCCTCTTTCCTCCCAAATTTTTCCAAAAGTATGGACTACTCCATATGCATATTTGGAATCTGTGAATATGGTCCCTCTTCTTTCTTTTAATAATTCCAGGGCCCTACATAAGGCATAAAGCTCACAAGCCTGAGCTGACCATGATGGACTCAGAGGTCCTGATTCCACAAGTTCTAAGTCCTTGTCAATTTTTGCATATCCTGATTTTCTCTTCCCTTCTATTACTTGGGAGGATCCATCTACAAACAATTTTTCTCCTCCCTCCAATTCAATATCTCTAAGATTGAGCCTTACTTTTGTCTGGGATTCTATAACTTCTAAACAATTGTGTTATAGCACTACTGCTTCTGAGGGTTCCCCAAACCGGAACTGAGCGGGGCTCTGGGCAGAGGTGACTCCTAATTCCAAATTAGGTGAATCTATCAAGATGGTTTCATATTTCAGAAGTCTACTATCTGTCAACCATTTCTCTGTCCTCTGTTGGAGGACATTCCTAACATTATGTGGCATATATACCTTTAGAGGTACACTAAAGGTAATTTTCCTAGCTTCCTCTATCAATAATGCCATAGCAACTAGGGCTTGGAGACATGCTGGCCACCCCCTGCTCACCGAATCTAACAATTTGGATAAATATCCCACCAGTGTGTGTGGGTTTTTTGTGGTTTTTTTTTTTTGTTTTGTTTTGTTTTGTTTGGGTTTTTTTTTTTGTTTTTTTTTTTTTCCATTCCCTTTTTAGTCTGTGGAGGTCTTAGGATTAAAATACCAGAAACCCAGTCAGGATCTGATTTCTTTTTTTTTCCTTTGCTTAACCAATGTCCCAAATATTTTACTTCTTGCTCTATAAATTGTAATTTCGAGCAGGACACTTTTAATCCCTTTTTCTCTAAAAAATTTAACAATCTAATGGTGGCTTTTCGGGTCTCCTCTTCAGTTTCTCCTGCTACCAGTAAATCATTCACATATTGTAATAATTTTTCCCTCCTCGTGTACTGTAAAACCTTGTAAGATTTTCTTTAAGGTCTGTCCAAACAAATTTGGTGACTCCGTAAACCCTTGTGGTAGCACAGTCCACCTTAATTGTTGTTCTTCGTCCTGTTTCGGGGTCTTCCCATTCAAAGGTAAAATAATCTCTGAACCCCTTATCCAAAAGACAGGCCCAAAAGGCATCTTTCAAATCTATTACACTATACCAAATATGTTTAGGAGACAGGTGACTCAATAAAGTATAAGGATTTGCCACGACAGGGAATTTGGTGATTGTTCGCCGATTCACGGCTCTCAAATCCTGTACCATCCTATATGTACCATCTGATTTCTTTACAGGGAGTATCGGGGTATTGTGGGGTGACATACATGGTTCCAAAGTCCCATTTTTTAGTAATTTATCCACAATAGGTTTTAGACCTCTCCGGCCTTCTATAGATATAGGATATTGTTTAATTCTAATTGGCTTATGAGGGTCTGTTATTTGTACCTTGATGGGTTCCATATCTAATCTCCCAACATCTCCTTCCTTATACCATACTTGGGGGTCAATTTTTTCCTCATCAAGTTGGGTTAAGGTACATAAGTTAATATATAACCGATCTCCTTGGTTCTGAATAGTTAGGTTTAGTTTTAAAATCAAGTCCCTCCCTAATAGGTTATATTCTGCTTCTGGTAATAAAAGTAAATCATTTAAACAAATTTTTGTCTCTGTCTCAATCTCTACTTCTTCTAAGATGGGGACTTTGAAGGGTTCTCCTTTTGCACCTGTTACTGACATCTGGGCTTTTCCTTTTCCTACCCCTTTTGGGAGTTTCTGAATCGTTGACCTTTCAGCTCCAGTATCTACTAAAAATAAAAATTCTTCTTTTTGGGGACCTACTAATAGTTTTATCAAGGGCTCTGTTGATGTTGAGGTCCCCAGAAGATACAGCCCCTAACACCCCTAATCCTCTTTGAACATTTTCTCATCCCATTCCCGTTTACGGCAGTTTTTCTGAACACGTCCCTTTTTGTTACAATAGTAACAGATGGGAGTTGTGGGTCTGTCTTGATGAGATTGTCCCTGGGGTGGCTGTTCTGGTCTCTTATCTTTTTTTCTCTCCCAGCTGAGTCTTACTCCTCTGACTTTCCCTCACTGCTGCTACAAAAATTCTTGCCTCTGCTTCTTGTTTTTCTTCGTCCCTCCTGACATAAACCTTTTGAGCTTCTCTTAGTAATTCTTCCAACCCTCTCTCTTGCCAATCCTCTATATCCACCCAGAGGTACTTCCCGTAAAGGATACAAAGACGCTCTGGGTGCTCAGTTTGGGATCCTCCCCTTAGAGTTGAATTCGACCCTGGGGCCGTAGGGGAAGTCATCAAATTTGGTGACGGTATTTGACGGGTAGCTGGATTATACGGGGGAGGTAAGTGATCTAGGGGGTCCCAATCCTTCTTTTCCTTTTCCATGTGTTGCTCCCCTACGGTCTTATTTTTCCCTACTCCTGTTTTAAGATGAAAAATGCCCACACAGGCCTTTATCCATAAACTAGCATACTCGCTCTCCTCTTGGCAAAACGGTTCCTTAGAATTTACATACAGGTTTAGCGCCTGACAAACCCAATCCTCAAATGACCCAAATAAAGGCCAAAAAAAACGTGGGGTCTCAAGGGGTTCTTTGGCCATTTTACCATACAATATTTAACTAATTTCTCTTTTGTCTTCCCTTTTCCAGGGCCCTTATTATTCCAATGTTTTAACATTATTCCTAATGGAATCTCCGGAGGTATTTTTAGTAATTCGCTCCCTTTCTTCTGGTCCTGGGTTCTCGATTTCGTCTGACCCATCTAGGAATTTTTACTGTGGCAATTCCTACAGCCCTTGGTTACCAAGCAGAGTGTCTTGCAGGGGGTTTCAAACTTCTCACTCACTTATGGATCCTATAAAAATCGCTTCGGTCCTTCACCGGCCAAGTCCCTCGCGGGAGATTGGAACCGCGGTTAGAAGACCTCCACAATCGCTTCGGAACTAGCTTCCGTCTCAGTCACACTCTTACACACACAGGCAACCGAATCCCACCCAACCGAACGGTATACACCTTAAATACTTACAACCCCGTCATCTTCGTTCGGATCTTCGCGCGCAGAATTACGAGCAAAATAAACTGCTGCAGCCGGCAAGGGAGCTCATAAAAAATCAAATTCTTTGCTTGCCCCTATTTGGGTTCAGGATGGTGTTAGTCCCGACCCGATCAGGAGCCACCAAATGGTGGGGCGCCCCTCCTAGATCAAGTCAGTATTCAGGAACCAAGACCATCCCGGACGAGTCCCCAGTTGTGATAAATGATTTAGTCCCAAACAGGATTCCAATTTAAGTTTGCAATTTATTAAACAAATAGAGGCAAGCAAACAGCGCTGGGTGCGTCGGGAGTCTCCGCTCCACCAAGACGCACACCTTCACTTCTTACAATTCCTTCCTTTATACTTCTCTAGGCTTCGTTTCTTGCCTTTCTCCGCCTTTTTCTTGGAAGATGACTCTTTCTTTAAGTACGTCACCACTTCCCCGGTCTGCGCATGCTTCATCTTTTTCTAGGTGGTCGTCCGGTGGTCGTTTGGAGGAAGATGCTCCTCTTCGTCAGTGCACTCTACATGACCTCTCTGTTTGTGCAGGCGCTCCGTTATTCTACTTATATTATGCTACTTTATTTGGCTATACATTTTCTTGACATTTCTGCGGTTATTTACAACACTGGTTTGCACTAGTATATCAGGAACTAACTTACATATCAGGAGGCTACATAAGTTACACATATCAAGGGAGTTACCCAAACTATACTTATCAGGAAGTTACATAAGGACGACCACTCCCCTGCTTATGGTCATGCCCTACATATATTCCTTTATTTCAATATAAATGACATTTGCTTCAAGCTTATATTCACTAGATTTTCTTTACACAAATCGCTCATTCCTCACAGTTTCAGGGACAATGGAGCTTTTCTTAGTAGCGGGAAGAGCAAGAAACCTCCACAAATTACAGCTGGGAAGGTTCTGTCTGGATGTGAGAAAAAATAATCCTCACTGAGAGGGTAGTCTTGTGCTGCAAGAGATCACCCAGAGGGAGTCTGGATTATCCCATGGCTTTGTGTTTCAAGGAGCAGCTGGTGAGGGTGGAGAGCCATCAGTGAAGGCATAGAAATGCCAGGGTGAGAGCTAGGTGGGAAAGCAAGATGGCTGTCAGCAAGCTGAAGGGAAAGAGGTGAGGCATGGGACAGTGTAGGGCAGCCTGCATAGAGATGGCCAAGGGTTCTAGCAAGACCGAGAGGTCCAAAAGGACTGAGGTCTTTGTCGTCTTGACTATAGCAGCTGTCTCTACCACCAGGGCCAGTGAGACAAAACTTTATTCTTCTCTTCTCAGAAACTGCCTTCCCAGGACCTGGGCTCAGGGTTTGGCCTTGCCTGCTTCATAAAACGAACCAAGGGTTTTCTCAGCATTACAGCCACCTGTGCAGTGCCCTTGCCTACCTGCAGTCACCGTCTCCAAGTATCTGCTCTAATGAGTCAATGAGGAGCCTTTGGCAGTAATGGGTCTCATTAAGTCCCATTAATGCTTCAAGGTATTTTGGGGTTTGCTTCTGGCTTTGACTTCTTGAGAGGTTTGTTCAGTCTTCTCCCAGTATCTGAGGTTCACGGACTGAGCCCCAAATACACCATGGGGCTCCTTAAAACACAGAAAGCCCTAACAAGTCATGCCTCTTCCTGTAACGTTCTCCACGTCTGCAAGACTCGTATAGCTAATCTGAGTTGTTTCATAGCGTGGTTAAGAAGGAAGATTTCAAAGTGCACCTAATAAAGTTATTTTTAATTTTAAAGGCGGTATTTTGTTAATTTCAGTTTAAAGAAGTGATAGAAGCATTATCCAACTGATATGGATCCTGAGTGTCAGGAGCGTCTCCTGAGGAGGTCTGGACAGGTAGGAAAAGCAGTCCCTTGAGATCTGACACTGGGTGGACAACCTTGCTCCTCACCTCCCCAGACTCCCCACCTGTCGTTGGCCACCTGGGATTTACATCACTTTCCCTTCATCAGACTTCTCTGAACTCTGGGAGCTGAATGTTAGAGCTCCATTGCACCATCTCCCACCCACTTTCCTTAGAGGACTGGCTGCACACAGGCACAGAAGGATGTTTCCCATTTGCAAGCAAAGCAAAGTAAAGCACGATCAAGTGTCTTAAGCAATAAAACACTCCTCAACCATATACTAAGTACAAGCTGCCTCTAATGAGGTCGCCTTTCTACAAGGGATGATCTTACGAGAAATGTTTTAGATAGATAGATAGATAAAGGTAGATACAATTAAAAGAGTTGGCTAAAGATACCGTTATACTACTGAAAGACAGGCAGGCTTTTAGTCCCTGAAGCTCAAAGCAGCAGTGTGGGTGGGAAGTATCTGAATGAACAAAGAGTAAGGGAAGGAGAACAATGGAAAGGGCCTTTGTCTAGACAGTCTGCTGAAAACATTACTTCAGAAATGGTCATTGTATCAGCACAGGTGAAAATATATGAAAGATTAGAATTATTAACTACAAAAGACATTAACCACTTGATCCAGTGTGGCCTGGCAGCAAAGGCAGCCAGCAGTGTCCTGAAGTGTATAAAGAGGAGCCTCGCCAAAAGAGTGAGGGAAGTGGTTGTCTCCCCATGCTCATTGCTTGTTAGACCACCTGTAACCAATTATATCCAGTTTTAGGGCCCCAGTTCAGGTGTACTGATCTGGCTGGGATGGGGTTACCTTCCTTCATAGCAGCCTGTGTGGTGCTATGTTTTGCATTTGTGCCTTAAACAGTGTTGATAACACACCAGTGTTCTGGCTATTGCTGAGCAGTGTTTGCACAGTGTCAAGGCCGCCTCTGCTCCCTCCCAGTGAGTGGGCTGCAGATGGGCAAGAACAGCTGACCCCAACTGACCAAAGGGATATTCTCTAACGTACGACATTGTGCTGAGCAATAAAAGCTGGGACAGAGGAAGAAGGAACTAGAATATTTTTGTTACAGGAATCACTTCCTAGTTCACATGCAATCCATTGCATAGCATTAGTAAAAGGCCTTAGACCTTCATAAGCGGTGAACTTCCACCTAGCTACTGATGAAGTTCTACTGAACTCTTACTTAGTCGCGTGAGGGAAGGCCCTGAAACTGGTGTAAATTAGAAAGATAAGATAGCCACATCCATCAGCAGAGGTTGCCTCATCGAGAAAAGAAAAAGAACGGCCCGCTTGGAGACAGTGAAAGGATCCAATGAGGAAAAAGGAGACCCCAGACCCAAATACTCCAACTGGACTAAACCGTCTCACAAGGGGAGGGGAGCTTAGACTGTAAGGGTATAATTGTCCAGAGAGTCTCTGGTTCGGGGTCCGTCTCCAGAGGCACTCAGCTCAAGCTGTTCTTCACCACTGTACTGCTTAATAAATTCAACTGGTATACGTCATGTCAGAGATTCTGCTTCAGGAAACCTAGGGTTGAGCCTGAGGGAAGAGAAAGCACCCAAGAGAGACTCTGTGTGTGTGTGTGTGTGTGTGTGTGTGTGTAGAGTCGAAAGGCGCACACGTCGGCTCACTGGAGTCTCCTGCTGCAAAGGGACTCCAGACCCAGCAGTTAAAGTCTCGGGTGGTGTGTGTGCAACTCCTTGATTGGTGTGTGAATGCTCAGGCAGCGGCTTCTCCATTAACGTTTTTTCATTCAAAGAGTCTTCTGTGTGGAGACTGGCTGGGCATCATTTTTGCTTGTGGGAGGTGGTGAGTGGTTGCCTTTGCGTTGCTTGTTATTATTATTGCTTGTTGATTTTTAAAAAATCTCTTTCTTTCACCTGCTAAGCTGTCTTTATCTTGACCCACAACTTTCCGTGCTTTATTTCTTCCTGTTCTCTCTCCTGTCCCAGTGGGGAAGGGGGGGAAAGAGTGAGCGGCTGCGTGGCTGCCGGGCTATTGGCCAGAGTCAATCCACCACATCAAGGAAGACGTTGACAACTGGGAGTGACTTCAGTGGGAGGCTGCCAAGATGCGCAGGGGCTGCAGCACTTGCCTGGGGAGCAGAAACTGAGGGAAAGGGCTGCCTTCGGCCTGGGAAAGGGAAGGTCTGGGGAACCTCATAGCAGCCAGCCAGTCCCTGCAGGGAGGTTTTCAGGAAGATGGAGCCAGTCTTGTCACCGTGGTGCTTGGCAGGACGATAATAGACGATAGTCAAATGTTGAAATAAGGAATGTTGAGGCTGGAGATAGGGACAATCTTTCTCTCCATAAGGGCATCCAAACATTGAAGCAGGTTTCCCAGAGATGTTTTCCTGTCTTTGTCCTTGGACATTTTCCAGCCCCCATGTGGCAAAGCCTTGAGCAAAGTGGTCTGACTCCGTAGCCGATTCTGCTGTGAGCATGAGGTTGGACTGGAGACCTACTGAGGTCCCATTCAGGAGAGTGGAAAACTAAATGATGCTGTGGTTCCTTCCTCTCTAGGTGTGCCCTTGATGACAGTAGGGAAAGCTGTCAGGTTCCCCGTGACCATGGAAGTAAGTCAGATGCTGGCATAGTCAGATCAGCTGAAGTTGTCTTCTCCTCCTCCAGGCAGTGTTGCTCAGATGCAGGACTGCTTCACAGGTATCCCCAAACAGCCCTGGTTATTTCCTTTGCTTCACCGTTCATTCCCTTTTCATTCTTTTCCCACCTCTCAAGTCCTGCTCTTTAACCATCCTTATCCCCACCCATGCAAAAAGCCAAGGACTTTTCACTGTTTATCCAGTGGCCCTGCATTTGCTCACTTTGAACCCTCCTTTGGTGTCTCTGCGGTGGTTACTGTGGTGCTTTCTACCTCGCATTGCAACTCAACTTAACGCCAGTACTCTTTTCTTCTCTGTAGTGTCCTGCAGCTACTTAAGTTCTGATCTTGTTAGAGGCACCACGACTCAGGATGGCCGTTGGCACGCATACTTTAAAAGCTGGACTGTTGGAGGTTCAGTCCAGAGGGACCTTGGCACACCTGGGATTTGGCCAGCAGAAACCTCAAGGTTTTGAAGGAAAAGCTCAGAAACAACTCCATGCAGCAGCATGGACAGGGACCTGACTGACTAAGGAGTGTCCTGAGGTGAAGTATCTGGGAACTGTGACAATGCCATATGAGTCAGTGGTTCTCACATTTCGAAAGGAGAGTGGAGTGTCTGGAGGAGGTCTGCCAACTTGAAGTGAAGGGCCTAAAGGATGAGCTGTGGGGAGAGTCTGAGGGAGCTGGGTGTCTGTAGCCTGCTGAAGTGGAGGCACGGGTTTACCTAGCAAGAGCCTGCACCTGCCTGGAGGGATAACGGAGCCAACCTGTTCTCTGCAGTCACCATTGATACGACAGAAGGAACAGCCACAAGCTGCCTCTTGGGAGCTTTAGGCTGAACCTCAGGAAAAATAAAATGGACTAGGAGGAGCGTTGCCATGATCTCCACCTTTGGAGCTCTTCAAGTTTCAGCGCCGCAAAGTCACGGCCAGCCTGGAGGCTGGACTAGAGACCCCCTCGCAGCAGTCTCTTTCCCAACAGGCCTGTGCCTTGCCACATGTCATATGAGAAGAGACTAAGCTGGAGGAGAGGGTCTCTACATCACAGGACAATTCAGGGTGGAAGGAGGGTCAGGAGGTCTCTGGTGTTGCACTGGCTCCAAGCAGGGCCAGCTCTGAGGTCAGACCAGCTTGCTCGCTAAATGCCAGAATCCGGAGAAAGAGTTTACACATGAACCAGGCATCTGTGCCGCCGTTACAGAAATGGAGACAAGGCCTTTGACCAGCTCCCTGAACACAGCTATTGGTACGTCATGCCCCCTGAGAACATCCATCCTCCCGGGAACATCCATCTTCTTGTCCAAAGGAGTGGGATCCTTATGCAACTATCCTGCCATATCTCCAGACCATGGGGTGCTTTACACTGTAAACAGAACTGAAGGAAAGCCTCTGACTTGGGTACGGTCAACTGAATTGCTAAAAGAGGGCAAGATGGAGGGATCTCGGAGCTTCCAGGTTCTTCCTGAAGATAGAAGGCCTCAGATATAGGAACAGAAGATAACAGTTTTGAACTAGCCTAGGCTTTAGATCATTTCACATGTGATGGCTCTGCTCCATCCTTTCAGTCATTGGCACCCAGAAACCTCATCTGCTTTTCCTTCCTCTCCTCCCAAAAGCTGATCAAGTGATGGGAAGAAAGGAAGGAGAAAGGCCCTAGGCCTCTGTGACTCACCTGGGCTCTGGCACTTGGAGGGCCACAGTGTCATCCATTGTACACCCCATAAAGAATCAAGCTGGGAAGTGACTCTTCACGTACAAGTGAACAAGGTCGATGGACAGGCAAGGCTATGTCTGGAGACCAGTACACCTAGAGCATCGATCAAGCTGGGGCTGAAACTCAGGCCTGGTCTTCAATGGTCTCCTGGGCCCATGGACAGAGGTGTGGATGGAGGCCCCAGGTGAGGCTGATTAGGGTCCTGAAGGCCTGTGGATGCTCTCAGGGCCCTGACACTGCCCCCATGGGATCCCACCTGCCAGTGCCCTCAGTAGGCCAAGTTCTCATTCCCGCATGTGCAGGGTCTGTGTTCGGCTACTCTCCTTCCCCGCTTCTGTGCAGATCTGGGAGACCACAGTTTCATGCTGACTACAACCAAGGCTGAAACTGGTCTTCCCACCCCTGACCAACTTTTCCTCTTTTGGGAGTACAAGGTCCAGGTGAGCCTCAGACTGGGTGGCACAGTTAGAAGCTGACCCACACACAAGATCCCACCTAACCTGTTGCATGTCCCATAGAGAACATCCACACATCTGACCTGCTCTGGTAGCAAGCAGGGCATCCTCCACTTCTCGCCTTCCCTGTTAGTCTCGCCTAAAGATGTTGTATCTCCGTCAGTCACAAAAGCTGTGGGAGCTGTCCTTTTCCGTCTTGGCTCTTGCTCCCCTAACGTCACAGCTTTGCGATGGCATGTTGTCCTCCTGCTGTCTGTGCTCCAGGCTGTGGGCTTTGGTGCACATTAGGCCTGTAGCACCTCAGATGTGGCACCAGGGCCAAGGGCAGATTTGTCACATGGACACCTGATACCAAAAGATTGGCCCTCTTTGTGTGGAAAGGCTTCACAGCCGATGTGTGCTGGAGTGGATGGCAGGAGGCAACATAATGATGAAGGAGGTTCTCACAACGAGAGCAAAAGCTGCAGTCCCCAAGACCAGACAGAAAACGGCCTTGGGCTGTGCAGCCCTGGCAGGAGAGGGGTTTGCTGTCCCAGGTGACTCTTGCAGCAATGCGTGGGGCCTGTGACAGAGGTGAAGCCGATCTCCAAGAAGGACAAGCTGCTGCTGAGAAAGTCCCCGGGGGAGGACAGCCTGTCATCCAGCCACACTGTGGACATCATGCTGGGGGCTGACTGGCTAGATAGCAGCTCTGCAGAGAAGTACCTTAGGGTCCTGGAGGGCAAGCAGCTGAGCATGAGCCAGCCAGGCAGCCTCGCAGCAAAGGCCAGCAGCCTCCTGGGCTGCATTAGGAAAAGCATTGCTGGCAGATGGAGGGAAGTTAACCTTCTCCTCCACTGAGCACCGGTGGGCCACATCTGGAGTGCTGTGTCCAGTGCTGGGCTCCCCAGTGCAAGAAAGTTGTTGACCTGCTAAAGCAAGGCTATCAAAGGGCCACAAAGCTGATTTAAGGGACCGCAGCATCTTCCATAGGACGGAAGGCTGAGAGGTCTGGGACCGTTAAGCCTGGAGAAAAAATTGCTCAGGACTGTGGAGTAATAGGGCACGGACTGTGGCAGGGCTTCAGGCCAAAGACCTTTATTGTTAGCGTAGCGTGCTTTTTATACAAATACAGCCCGTTCACGCACCTAAAAGTGCTACCCGGTTGGCTATTGCTTTAAGTCCACGCGACTCTCACAGAGGCAGGATTGGTCGCCTCTGTATGTCCACGCGCTCCTTTGCTTCTTCTTAGTTGTTTACCACAGCTCCTTCTCTTCAAGGTTGAGCCCTGCAGGTGTCCGGCTGTTTACCAGCTTCTCAATGCCACAGCTCCTTCTCCTTAAGGTCGAGCCATGCAGGGTGATCCCAATATCACCCCCTTTTTGTTTATCTATAAACAAAACCTGATGGTTCATTCGCAACCCGAGGACTGTGAGGAAGATGAACCATCTGTACACTCTTCTATCGTCCTGCACCACGAACTCAGCCCAGCAGTCGGTAGGTGCCAGCTTTACGTGGGCGTCCCCACGGAGGCAACGGTGGCCTTGCCGTACACCGGCCCACTGCCCTTTGGGAAATCCCGGTATTTATACATTTGCAGAGGAACGAGTTTCGACACACGTGGCCAGCGAGTGTCAGAACACGCCTTGGTTGCCACCTTTCAACACAGAGAGCCTATGGCATACGCGCCCGCTGGCCAGACGTGCTGCACGTGCCCCAGCCACCCTGTCTGTTGGTTCGTAGGCTTTGTTCACGCGGCATATTACCATAATCCAGCAGTCACATATCAACCATGCTCAAGCCAATAGCAGAATGTTACAAGGCAAACAAAATTGTGAATTGTGCTTTATATTCCTCCGTTACTGCATGTCTTCCCCATCCTCCCCTAACCTTGATCAACTTTCTTATCTCTTGGGCTGTTTTCTCTCACCCAGCATAGTATCTGTTTCTTTCCCAGCCGTCCATTTTCTGATATTCTAACTGCAGTTTTCTCACAGGCCAAAATTCCATCTGTTAACCCCTCCGTATGTATACGATAATTGGCGATAATTTCCATTTCTGCCGACAAGCTAACTATTGCTTTTTCTAGCTGAGATAAACGTCTGAGTCCCAAACAGGATTCCAATTGAAGTTTACAATGTATTACATTATATACATTAACCACTCTGCTAGGCTTAGGCTTGCGGTCATACAAGGATACGTAGGACAGAAGGTTACACTTCATCACACGAATCAGATGAACATATTTCACATAGCTGTACTACTCCTCGTGATGGGAAAAGCGCCCGTACAAAGCTATGATAACCTTTATTATATCTCACCAAGGGATTTGTAGTTATAGAGTGCTTTGCCCTAAAAGCTTTCCATATTCCTCTAATGATACCGCTAATTTCAGTCTGATTAATTATCTGTGTTATAAATGATTTAGTCCCAAACAGGATTCCAATTCAAATGTACAATTTATTAAGCGAATAGAGGCAAGCAAACAGCGCTGGGTGCGCCGGGAGTCTCCGCTCCAGCAAGACGCACGCAGTACAGCTCCTGTTCCTGGTTTATATCCTGTCCGTTAATACATATTCATGAACAGGCGTGTCTTCTTTGGCACATGCCCTCTTCTCCTTCTAGGATCTTCTCGAATCTTCCTCAGCGTGATCCTGTTCGCTAATACATTTTCATGAATAGGCGTGTCTGCTAATACATATTAATGAACAGGCGTGTCTTCTTCAGCGCGTACCCTCTTCTCCTGCTAGAGTCTTCTTGAATCTTCCTCGGCGTGCCCCCAGGATGACCCCAAACCGTATGCATGCACTTTCTTTACACAATACTATGCGGTCAGTGGTCAAACTGGTTTGAGCTGATATACCAGCCAAGTAGTTTAACTTTCTCCTGTAAAATACCCCTTTTTATGGTGCAGGAGAAATCCATAAAAGTCCAGAAGGTTACACTTCATCACACGAATCAGATGAACATATTTCACAATCCCCCATCTTTTTCTTTATAGTATTGATTCGTGTTTTCGTTTCCAACTGAGTACTGCAGATATCTGCATTCCTTGTATAACCGAGTAGATTAATCTAGTAACAATTCCCCACATATCCCCAATACAACTATCCCGATTTTAGTAAGCCAATCACCACCCATAAAATCTCCCCAAAATCCTCCTAGATTGATTCCATTCCAAGTTTATCTCTCAGGAGGCCATTCGTTATACACCTGGACTCCTAGTCGCTCTCCCTAATTTATGGGTAACAGGAAAAAACTAGGTTTTATTGTTGATTACACGTACGGGCTGTACAATTAGAAAAGGTCCTCAGTTTTCCCATTTTTCTGGGGTAAACCCCAGCTGGACTTGTTCCAATATTGACTACAGTTATTTGCCGTAGTCAGAGTCAAGGAACTCACCCCAAGTAGAACTAGAAGAGGTCCGGTCAGGGCCATAGTGGTCGGCGGTCACAGCCCAAAGGGGTTGCAGCCCTTGGCAGACCCTTTTTAAGCCGCAACACCAGTTCCCCTCCGGTCTTGCCCTCTTCCTTCCTTTAAGGGGGTGCTTTCTTAGTACCCAAATTAATTGAGCACTGCTTGTGAAGGCCAGAGCTTTGCTAGATCAGTGGTTTGTCCAGACCTGAGCACTTGCCCGAGCCTGGCGATCCTCTTTATTTGCAAGGCTTTATGGCTACAGAAAACTGCCAGTTAGCCTGCAGTTCTTACAAATAAACACCACCTTCTACACCAAGGACAAATTCTAGTTCCAGCTCCTTTTTCCTGTTCTTCTTTTGCCAACAACTCCTTCCGATGATACTCGTTTGGAGTACCCATTGTTGTTTCCTATTACCCTTTCCCATTGTTTTCCAAACTTGGGGATTACTTACATTGCTCTCCATAGCTTCCCATGGCCATCGTTCACCTCGATTTGTTCCACCACAAACGTAACAATTAGTTATATTCAATGACTTAGCAATGTTTTCAGCAAGATTTACAAGTAGATTTTTAGCAACTGTGGGAATTTCATGTTTCACTCCTGTTTCTATTACAGGAGTAGCCGCAATAAAATTCCCACAGCAATTTAGTCAGATGTGACCTTCCACTCCTTCCCTGGACCTTTCACTCGTGACACATGTGTCCATCCTTTTTCAGCAGTTCTCACAGCTGTTTCTGTAGTGAATAAAACAAGGAAAGGTCCTTCCCAGAGGGGAGATAGGTTT
This sequence comes from Phaethon aethereus, assembly GCF_964289735.1. Lineage (NCBI taxonomy): Eukaryota > Metazoa > Chordata > Aves > Phaethontiformes > Phaethontidae > Phaethon > Phaethon aethereus. The sequence continues at coordinate 154,182 of NW_028114301.1, read as the reverse complement.
CCTTCTTTCCATGTTTTTATCAGAATTTTATCTCCTGGTTCTAACTGATGAATTGCAAATCCTAAAGGTGGTGTTTGGGCCACCATCCCAATCTCTCTTCATTCTTTTAATCTTTTTCCAATGGTAATTATATCTTGTTGGATACTATGATCCTCAATTACATTGTTCCCCAGAGGCATTCCTTGAAAATAAGGCATGCCATAGAACATTTCATATGGCGATATTCCAGTCTCACTGTATGTTTTTGTTAAGTGCCAATGGTAAACGTTTCGTCCAGGGCATTTGTGTCTCAATCATTAATTTAGCCAATTGTTGTTTTATTGTTTGATTCATTCTTTCTACCTTCCCTGAGCTTTGTGGGTGCCACAGAGTGTGGTATTCCCACTGAATACCTAATGATTGACATAATAGTTTTATTATTTTAGAAGTAATGTGTGTGCCCTGGTCAGAATCAATGTACTGGATTATCCCATATCTAGGTATCAAATGTTCTAATAAAATTTTTACCACCATCTGTGCCGTAGCTCGTGCTACAGGGTACGCTTCTACCCACTGTGTTAAATGATCTACTATTACCAATAAATATTTTATCCTCCCTACCTTAGGCAATTCAGTGAAATCGACTTGTACTTTCTCAAAAGGTCTGTAAGCTGTTTTTCTCCCTCCCGTGGCTGCTTGTCGAAACACTGTCTTATTTACCTTTTGACAAATTAAGCAACCTTGTGTAATTTGCTTTGCTATTTCAAAAATTCCAATACAACCAAATTGTTTAAGAAAATGATCACTTAACGCTTTTGTACCCCAATGTGTTTGTGCATGCAAACGTTCTAATAATCGCCTGGTGTAGGCTTTTGGCAGCATTTCTCGCCCATCGGGCAGTGCCCATTTTCCTTGTTCTAATTTAGCTCCTATTTTCTTCAATTTTGTTTGTCCTTCTGGGGTAAACTCCTTCTCTCTTTCCTCTCGTCCTTCTTTGCTGGTGTCCTCCTTTGTTTGTATGACATTAATTTTGGCAACTTTAGTCCTCAAGGCTGCTTCCTGGGCCTCTTTAGCTGCTAAGTTATTTCCTCTAGTTCGGTAATCACCAAAAGTCCCTTTTGGTGTCCCCTCACATGTACCACTGCTATCTCCTTTGGTTCTCTTAACGCCTTTAAAATTTTTACTATTAATTCTTGATGTATTAAATTCCTCCCGTGAGTATTAATCCAACCTCTTTCTTCCCAAATTTTTCCAAAAGTGTGGACCACCCCATATGCGTATTTAGAATCTGTAAATACAGTCCCGCTTCTTCCTTTTAATAATTCCAGGGCCCTACATAGCGCATACAGCTCACAAGCCTGAGCTGACCATGATGGACTCAGAGGTCCTGATTCCACAATTTCTAAGTCCTTATTAATTATTGCATATCCCGATTTTCTCTTCCCTTCTACCACTCGGGAGGAGCCATCTATAAACAGCGCTTCTCCATTTTACAACTCAGCATCTCTTAGATCTGGTCTCACCTTAGTCTGGGTCTCAATTACCTCTAAACAGTTATGTTGTAATTCCTCTGATGGTTCTCCAAACAAAAATTGTGCTGGACTCTGAGCAGAAGTCACCCTCAGTTCTAAGTCAGGGGAGTCTATTAGTATTGCTTCATACTTTAGGGTCCGGCTGTCCGTTAACCATTTTTCCGCTTCTTGTTGTAAAACATTTCTGACATTGTGTGGGGTATACACTTTTAAAGGAGCACTAAAGGTAATCTTCCTAACTTCCTCTATTAATAATGCTGTAGCAACCAAAGCTTGGAGACAAGCAGGCCATGCTCTGCTTACTGGATCAAGTAACTTAGAACAATGCCCCATGGGTTTTTTGGATTCCTGCCCAGTCTTGAGTAAGAACTCCATATGCTGTCTGGCTTGATGTATTCACAAAGAGATAGAAAGGTTTTTCTAGATCTGGGAGGCTCAATACAGGTGCTTGTATTAATGCCCTTTTTACTTCCTCAAATCTCTGATCAACTTCAATAAACCACTTAAGTTGGTTATTAGTTAATTTTTCATATAAGAATTTTACTTTATCACTATAATTTTCAAGCCATGGTCTACAATATCCTACTAATCCCAGTATTTGCCTAATTTCCGTTTTAGTCTGTGGGGGTCTTAAGGATAGAATCCCAGATACCCTATCAGGATCTAACTTCTTCCTTCCCTTACTCAGCCAATGTCCTAAATATTTTACTTCTTGTTCTACAAACTGTAGCTTTGATCGGGACACCTTTAATCCCTTTTCCCCTCGAAAATTTAACAATTTAATGGTGGTTTTTCGGATCCCCTCTTCAGTTTCTCCTGCTACTAATGAATCGTCCACATATTGCAATAATTTTACCTCCTTAGGTATTGTGAAATCTTGTAGAATTGTTTCTAAAGTTTGTCCAAATAGATTTGGTGACTCCGTAAACCCTTGTGGTAACACAGTCCATCTTAATTGTTGTTTTTGTCCTGTTTCGGGGTCCTCCCACTCAAAGGCAAAATAATCTCTGGATGCCTCATCCAGAGGACAGGCCCAAAAAGCATCTTTCAAATCTATTACACTATACCAAGTATGTTTGGGAGATATATGACTCAATAAAGTATAAGGATTTGCCACCACAGGGAATTTAGTGATTGTTCGCTGATTTACAGCTCTTAAGTCCTGCACCATCCTGTATGACCCGTCCGGCTTTTTTACGGGAAGAATGGGCGTGTTACGAGGTGACATACATGGTTCTAGGGTTCCTTTTTCCAAAAGTCTGTCAACTACAGGTTTTAATCCTTTTCGACCCTCCATAGGTATAGGGTATAGCTTGATTCTAATTGGGCGGTGCGGATCTATTATTTGAACGCTTATGGGGTTCATTTTGTCTTTCCAGTTTCCCCTTCCTTATACCACACTGAGAGGTTAATAGCTTCTTCATCCTCTTGTGTTAAAGTGTATAATTTAATCTGCAATTTGTCCCCTTGACTCTGAATGCTCAAGTTTAACTTCAAAATCAAATCCCTTCCTAATAAATTGTATTCCGCTTCAGGGAGCAAAAGTAAATCATTAAGACAAATTTTCTTTTCTGTTTCTACTTCTACATCTTTCAATATATTTACTTTAAAAGGCTCTCCTTTTGCTCCTGCTACTGACACGTAACTCTTCCCTTTTTCTATTCCTTTTGGAAGTTTTTGAATGGTTGACTTTTCGGCCCCTGTATCCACTAAAAATAAAACTTCCTCTTTATGGGGACCAATCAATAATTTTATCAAGGGCTCTGTTGATGTTGAAGTCCCCAGAAGATAGAGCCCCCGACACCCCTAATCTTCTTTGAACATCTTCTCATCTTGTTCCCGCTGACGGCAGTTCTTCTGAACATGTCCCCTCTTGTTACAGTAGTAACAGACGGGAATTGTAAATCTTCCTCGATAAGGCTGTCCCCGGGGTGTCTGCTCTATTCTTTTTTCCCTTTTCTCTCCAGGAGTCGTCTTATTTTTCTGACTTTCCCTTACTGCTGCTACAAAAATTTTTGCTTTTGCTTTTTGTTTTTCTTCGTCCCTCCTAACATAGACTTTCTGGGCTTCTCTAAGTAACTCCTCTAATCCTCTTTCTTGCCAATCCTCCAATTTTTCTAATTTCCTTCTTATATCCCCCCAGGATTTAGCTACAAATTGTGTTCTAAGGAGTGCGGTCCCAGCCACTGTATTCGGATCAATTCCAGAATACATTGGTAGGTTTTTCCTCAACCTCTCCAACCATTCTGTTGGAGATTCGTCTTTCCCTTGTTGTTCATTAAATGCTTTAGTAATGTTTTGCCCTCGGGGAACCGCTTCCCTTATTCCCTGTATGATTAACGTTCTCAAATCCCTCATATTTTGTCTTCCTGGGGGTTGTTGATGATCCCAGTGGGGATCCACATTTGGCCATTTCTGATCTCCCGGCGGTCCTGCCTGACTCTGTCTTTCCCAAATTCTCATTCCAGCTTGTCTAATCATTCCCCTTTCCTCAACAGTGAATAGGATCCCTAAAATGGACTGTATTTCTTCCCAGGTATAAGTATTGGGGCCTAGGAATTGGTCCAATTTTTCAGCTACTCCGAGGGGATCATCTAATAGGGTCCCCATTTCTTTCTGGAAATTTCTCACGTCTGTGGTATTTAATGGGACTGCCACAAACCCCATGCCTCCCTGATTGCCTCCGAGGGGTACTTCTCGTAAGGGATATAGAGAAGCTCCCTCAGATACAGCAGTCCTACTTCTCGTACATGCAGCCGGAGGTCGATCTAATTCCGGTGCTGTTGGTGGTGGAGACAGGGGCAACGGTGGTACAGAGAGAGGTACTACGGCCACCGGAGGGGGAGCCGCCGCCGGAGATGGATTATTAGAACATGGAGGCGGTAGGTTATCCAGTGGCTCCCATTTATCATCTTTTTCCTTTTCACTTTTCCCCTCTTCTTCTTCCTCAAACTTTTCATCTGTTTTTAATGTAAGTATTGAGGCTGGAAAAGAATGTAAAGTTCTGTCCCATAATCCTGCATAATCACTTTCCTCCTGACTAAAAGGTTCCTTTGAATTAACATCTATATTTAAGGCCTGGCAGACCCAGTCTTCAAAAGATCCAAAAACGGGCCAAAAGACATGTGGTCTCAAACGTTCTTTTGGCCATTCTACCATACAATATTGAACTAATTTTAATTTACTTTTTCCTTTTCTGGGGCCCCTATCATTCCAATTTTCAATCATTATTCCTAATGGACTCTCCGGAGGTATTTCTAGTAATTCACTCCCTTTCTTGTGGTCCTGGGGTCTCGATTTCGTCTGACCCATCTAGGAATTTTTACTGTGGCAATTCCTACAGCCCTTGGCTACCAGTAAGAGTGTCTTGCAGGGGGTTTAGGACCTATCACCCACCCACGAATCCTATAAAAATCACTTCGGTCCTTCACCGGCCAAGTCCCTCGCGGGAGATTGGAACCGCGGTTAGAAGACCTCCACAATCGCTTCGGAACGAGGTTCCGTCTCAGTCACACTCTTACACACACAGGCAACCGAATCCTACCCAACCGAACGGTATACACCTTAAATACTTACGACTCCGTCGTCTTCGTTCGGATCTTCGCGCGCAGAATTACGGGCAAAATAAACTGCTGCAGCCGGCAAGGGAGCTCATAAAAAATCAAATTCTTTGCTTGCCCCTATTCAGGTTCAGGATGGCGTTAGTCCCGACCCGACCCGATCAGGAGCCACCAAAAGGTGGGGCGCCCCTCCTAGATCAAGTCAGAATTCAGGAACCAAGACCATCCCGGACGAGCCCCCAATTGTTATAAATGATTTCGTCCCAAACAGGATTCCAATTCAAATTTACAATTTATTAAGCGAATAGAGGCAAGCAAACAGCGCTGGGTGCGCCGGGAGTCTCTGCTCCACCAAGACGCACGCGGTTCAGCTCCTGTTCCTGGTTTATAACCTGTCCGTTAATACATATTCATGAACAGGCGTGTCTTCTTCGGCGCATGCCCTCTTTTCCTGCTAGAGTCTTCTCGAATCTTCCTCGGCGTGCCCCCAGGATGACCCCAAACCTTATGCATGCACTTTCTTTACACAATACTATGCGGTCAGTGGTCAAACTGGTTTGAGCTGATATACGAGCCAAGTAGTTTAACCTTCTCCTGTAAAATACCCCTTTTTATGGTGCAGGAGAAATCCATAAAAGTCCAGAAGATTACACTTCATCACACGAATCAGATGAACATATTTCACACCTCTAAGTATGGATCTGCATGTGGCCCACAATCTAGTAATGTTTCTTGCATATGGACCACCCCTGATCATAAAAGACGTTTTAAACAATGGGTGAAGAGACCCCATTATACCATGTCATTGGAACCAGACAGGCTATGGAATTGTATAAACAAGATAAATTGTTACAATATGGATGATTATCTATGGATACCGTTTGCCTCAGACCTCCATCACGCCTTAAGAAGTATATGCCTGTGCCACAATTACAGTGCTCCAATCCCTAGCTTACAGACAGCATGTCAGATAGAATCCTCTAAACACATGGCTAGTAAATGTAGGATTCCTTCCCAACATTATAAAAAACGGATGCAAGACTCATGAGCCAGTAGTAAAGAGCACAAGTACCACTCTAATGTATCCTGCACTGCTTGAGACCGTATGGGTATGTTCTAATGAAGAGATATCAGATTACAGTCAACCCTATTGGGATGGGTTAGAATGCACTTTAGGAATTCCACAAGTTTATCTCCCATAATAGCTTTTAATCATACTCAGGAGTCATTCACTGTAGTCATTCATGAAACCAAGAGGGTACAGAACAAAGAGAAATGTATTGCCCTCCGTGTCACGGCCAAGCTATTATACAGCAGGGATGAGAGTAAGCTTAGCAATGGGATTGTTTTGGACTTCTTCGGCTGTGATAATTGAAAATTGATTATATCTAGAAAATCTACCATGGCAAGGAGAGACTCTAGCTAATTGTATGCAGCCAGCCAGCAAGGCTAAGCAACACCCAGCTTGTACCCACGAGCAGCCTCACAGATGACTTTAGAAAATCAATTAGCATTGAATATGGTACTACTAAAGGAGAACAGCGTTTGTGGATGGCTGAATAACACCTATCCTGGCAAAACCTGCTGTCAATTCCAAATGTGTCCGCTACTCTGCATCAAGCTAGAGATGAAATGCAAAAAACTGTGGACCAAACCCATGAGCTCAATGAGAAGATGAAACCAAGCAACTGGCAATGAACGAGGTGGATTTAAAATATTTTCAGTTGGCTCAGATTAAAAGTTAGTGGATGGGATCATAGTCTAACCCAGTATGTATTAATGTTTATCATAATGATTGTTATTGTCCGTATTTGATTGTCACGTGTGAAATCTATGATAACTAGAGCTGTAACCATGCGTGTTAAGAGGATCCACATCTATGATCCTGAATACATCCCTTTAATACCATCCCCTATTATAAATTGCGACGAGCGAGGGAAGGCAAGCAGTCGACTCAATATGAGTGATAAGGCAAGCTTCAACTTTATTGCAAAACCTTACACATATTTATACACTAAGTTCTACCTTATGCATACTTGTCTTACAATCATTGGCTTAGCCCTAAAGATTGCATTATCATACTCCTCCTACTTGCAGTTACTGCTACGTGGTCCGGGTTCCATCCTGTTTTTCTTATACAGTGCTGCTTCTTAGCTGTTTACCACAGCTCCTTCTCCTCAAGGCCGAGCCCTGCAGATGTCCAGCTGTTTACCAGCTTCCCAATGCCACAGCTCCCTCTTCTCAAGGCCGAGCCGTGCAGATATCTAGCTGTTTACCAGCTTCTCAATGCTGCAGCTCCTTCTCCTTAAGGTCGAGCCGTGCAGAGTGATCAAAACATCTCCCCCTTTTTGTTTTTGTATAAACAAAACCTGATGGATCATTCGCAACCCGAGGACTGTGAGAAAGATGGACCCTCTGTACCTTCTTGTATCGTCCTGTGCCACGAACTCAGCCCAGCAGTCGGTAGGTGCCAGCTTTACGTGGGCGTCCCCACGGAGGCAACGGTGGCCTTGCCGTACACCGGCCCACTGCCCTTCAGGAAATCCCGGTATTACACATTTGTAGAGGAACGAGTTTCGACACACGTGGCCAGCGAGTGTCGGAACTCACCTCAGTTGTCACCTTTTAACACAGGGAGCCTATGGCGTATGCGCCCGCTGGCCAGACGTGCTGCACGCGCCACAGCCCTCCCGTCTATTGGTTCGTAGGCTTTGTTCACACGGCATTTTTTCATAAATCGGCAGTCACATATCAACTTATGCTTAAGTCAATAGCAGAATATTACAAAGCAAAACAAATCTAGCTGTACTACTTCTAGTGATATAAACTACTCCTAGTGATAGAAAAAAGGTACTTGTATAAGGGTATGAAGACCAATATTATATCTTACCAAAGCATTTGTAGTTAGAGAACACTTTGCCTCAAAAGCTTTCCACGTTCATCTCATGATACCGCAAATTTCAGTGTGATTTACCCCTACTTTTTCTTTTGACTGAGGTGGCATCCAGATTGCGATGACACCTGATAGTGTCATGATGTGTCCAACGATGACGATGGCGACTGCCGCACCCATGGCCTCACCCACTTCGAGGCACCTGCAAAGTGGGTAAAACCATGGGTAAAACCATGGGTAAAACAGCCACCACCGTCAACCTCGTCCCCTGGTTAGCAGTTGAAAAGGTCCTTTCTCCTTCCTCAAATAATTTAGCACATATAAGGCTTTATTCAAACGTTCTTAGGGTAATGTGGTAGCCTCTCCCCCTTTTTGTTTTGAGCGTGATTATCTAACAAAGCTCATTCATTGGGTGTGTAAGATACTTGTTGGAGTTATTCGCTAGCCAAGCATTCTTTACTACCTTTTGAACCATTCCTTGTAGACAATGCAATAAACATGGTACAATAAGCATTAGTGTTAAGATAACAAGTACTATAACAACTGCCCCTTTTATTAAGTCTTGTAACCATCCACTTAGGCCCAAACTTGACAGCTATGATTCGAGGTTTAGTGAACTTGTCTGTAACCTGTCTGTTAAGTCCTTCAGTTTTTGTAATTGTTGAGTTACCGACTGTGATGTATCTGTTAAATTCATACAACACATGCCATCAAACTCCTCACACCCGTGCCCTTGGGCCAAAAGTAGGAAGTCGATAGCTGCCCTATTTTGCAATGTCGCATGCCTTATTGAGTCAGTTTCCATTAACAAAGCACTGAGTGTTGCAGAAGTAGCATTGGTTTGTTTCGCTAGCCAACATCCCAATTTATTTAAAGTGGTTAAGCCTTGGGCAGCAGCGACCCCAGGGGCAAGGAAAGAGGTTAGTATGGTTTTGTCCGCAGTCCAAAAATCCAGTTGGTCATTGCACTCTTCCTGATATTTTCAAATCTGTCATCTTATTCTATGCCGTGGGGTAAGGTTCAATATCATAGAAGTGTTGGGAGTTAACAATGTTAGGTGCCCCAATGTGTAAGGACCACCTCTCAAACGGGAGGGAACACCGTGCCATGCACGATCACCACAAATCAAGAATATTCCTTTAGGGAGTCTCATTGGGACAATAGTAGAGCGCGAGATGTTGCTCGTTGTATAATTACACCAGTTGGTAGCATTCTGAAAAATGGCTAACGTGGGGTTTACATCCTGTGACCTGGTATCGTCCTGTCCTGTATAATTAAAATATAAACAGGTAGGGGCTGTCATGCATCCTAAAATACCCAACTCCTGCGGTTCCAACAACTCCTGTGGTCCGTGTGTCATCCATCCGTCCCACTTATCCATAGCTGCAGAGGTGTTTGTTATTTTTTAAAAACAAGGTTAGGTCAGGGGTGGTCTTCTTTACCACCATTGTCGAATCATAGTCCCCTAAGGGCAGACCAACTAAGCATGTTGTAAACAGATTCTCAGCAGTGGATATAGATAAGCAAAGGTGGCCTTGGCCCGTTTGATTAGCTAGTGTAACCCAGATATTTTTTCTTGGTTGAACGGAAAACCACGCCTGAACCTGGCATATCAAACACGTGACTATCAGACTCACGAACAACGGGGTTTGCGTCCTGCGTCGGTAAAGGCTGTCATCCCATTCACTGGGGTCTCCGATCACATAGGCATTTCTTCAAACTGCTGATTAGCCAACAGTGACAATAATCTATCGGACGGATAGCTATTTGTAACCTGTTCTAAAAAATCAGAGATTGCGATCTGAAACTCCAGAGAACTGGCTAACAACCAATCTAAGTACTTTTGAGATACAGGAACATAAATTATTACAGGTTCTAATCCAGATATTTCTACAATTCTTTGTCTTCCCTTAATAATGAGTTGTGCAAATAATTCATATCTGGTGACCACTATTTTTCTGGGTTGATAGGAGAGAAAAACCCATTCTAATACTTTCAAACTGTTTGCTGTATTTCCTAACTGTACGGTCAATCCTAGTGGATATTGCCGTTCCCCTCCTGAATTAACTATCATAAGCGAGATACTCTCAGTAGGTGAACATCTGTGAGCATAGGTTGTTGCTATCTTCTCAGTAATTTTCTGCAAAGCCTGGTGTTGATCCTCGTCCAGTTGACGTCGCTCTGGAGCCTCCACCGAAGACTCCAGGAGCGGCATCAATGGCCTCAGATCATCATTAGTAATTCCGCAAATATTGCGAACCCACTGTATATCCCCCATTAATTTTTGGACATCAGAAAGATTTTCTATTTTCACCTTAATCTTTATTTTTTGTGGGTGGACCACTGCCCTGGTAATAATCCAGCTCAAATATTGCCATGGTTCCTTCTTTTGAATTTTTTTCGGTGCTATTTTTAAACCCCGTTTTCCTAAATAGTGCTCTAAGTGCTGTAAAATGTGGTCTGCATTCAATTGTGTCCCTGCTATTAATATATCAACTATATAATGATACGTTATTAAATCTGGATACTTTTTCCACACCGGTTCTAGAGCCCATGCCACAAATGTCTGACACATCGTAGGTGAATTTTGCATTCCTTGTGGTAACACTACCCAATGATACTTTTTGCTAGCTCTCCTTTATTTACCGATGGTACCATAAAGGCAAACTTCTCTGCATCCTCAGCTGCTAAGGGAATGGTAAAAAAGCAATTGAAATATACTCTTCGATTCCCTGCAAAAGAAATGATACATTTGTGACAATAATTACGACGACATAGAACAAACCCACAACACCGTTTTACAAATATGGCATATTGAAGTTCCTGCTCTTGAACGTCCGGGGAGAGCCGCTGAGACAGTCAACGAGCCGTCATTCCGCATACAAAAGAGTGAAAGCATCAGCTGGCGGTACGTCGGAGTTGACTGCGTCCGTGGGACGTGTGACAAGGTCTTCAGGTCTTACTGCCGGCCGTACCGACCTGGTCGGTACCCACTTCGCTCCGTCCCCTCCCTCTCTGCCAAAGTCTCTTGTCTCATGCCTCGCCAATGTTGGGCAGGGTCGGATCTTGACTTGGGGGAAGGATCATCCCAGGCAGCCCCCTCCTGTTGCGGCACGCACGGGTCAGGAGGCGGGGGCCAAGGAGGACTCGCCACCTCCGTTGGTTGCGTTAGCGGGGGCGGGGGGCGGGCGGGGTGGGGGGGGAGGCGGGCGGGGGTTGCTCGTTCTCACCATTCCCAGCTCGGCCTCCCTTCTCTCCCGGGGCTGTGGCAGCGGCAGCTGCTGCCGCCGTCCGCTCTGATTTTATCCCCTTTATAGAGTCTCTGACTAATCGCCAGGTTGTTAACACTTTCGCGGCCGTATGATCCTCTTTAGAGGCTGCCTCAAACACCAATTTCCCTGCTTTCTCCCAGGTAGGTAACTCAAAAGCTGTTGCAGAGTCTGCTGCTAGCCCCTGGCTCTTCAAAACAGTCTCGAATAGCAATCGCCACGTTGTTGCTAGCTCCGCTGCTTGCCCATCTCCTTTCGAGACTCACCCCATTGATCTTTCACATGGGCACACAGGGGAACACTGAGTACATTGTTCTGGGCAACGTTGTCCCGTCTTGCCCTCACATACATCATCGTAGATCTGTTTCTCTGACTTATTTATGCAGCCGGTTTACTCGGTGCATCTGGCACCTCAGGAGGTGCAGTCAGAGTCGCTGAAGGTCCTGGACCCTCTGACTCAGTTAAAAAGGGATTGGTTGAAGACGGTTTAACAGCCTCCTCCATATCAGCTGCAGCTTTTCTCTCTGCCTTTAAGGCTTTTAATGTGGTTAACATCAACTTCCATGCCGTCACTAACTCTGCGGTGGTTTTATCTCCATTCCCAATATGTTCCTATAACATTTTTCCTATCTCCTCCCACGTCTCTGCCTTAAACGCCACGGACGCATCGGGGGGGTACCCTTTTTGGCACCAAATTAGAAGCCTTCTAAGTGTATATTCATCATATTTCAGTCCTCTCTTAGAGAGCATATGTGGCAGGAGTCTGACCATCGCCCCTTCTTCATGTGATGCGTTCTGCCTTTAGTTCTTTTAATGTCTCTAGGATCAACCTCCAGAGCGTCGTAAATTTTATACTGTCTTTGTTGCCTGTGCTATTCACTTTTCAGTTTTATATCTTTTCATGCAATTAATAACATCTCTCCAAGATTTCATTAATTTTTTTTGCTGATTTATCATCATCGATTACTAGATCCCACAATCAATCTCCATAAGAACGCCACTCGTCTACTTCAAACATACTTTCAGGGTCTTTAAAAGACCCTTTCGCTTTCCCTAACGTAATTAACCCAGCCAGATCTTTTAATTGGCTTACTCCCCGCTTTTCTAAAAAGCATTTTAAGATTTCGAACGCTACCTCTATTTCCATTGCGCGCTATGTTGACCTTCTTAATTATCCGGTCAATTATTTTTGCAGCCTTTTCCCATGGGTAGCCTTCTTTCGGACGGCGAACCCCTTCTTAATTATCCTGGGTTCAAGCACGGATCAGGCGCGCCGCGGCAGCGTCCGCCGATCTTCTGCTCCCTGGTCGCTGCTACCAGTGCTTCTCCGATCTCGCTGTCCGGTGAAAAACAAGGATGGGGTCCCTGTTCGGGCGCCACTTGCGACGAGTGAGGGAAGGCAAGCAGTCGACTCAATATGAGTGATAAGGCAAGCTTCAACTTTATTGCAAAACCTTACACATATTTATACACTAAGTTCTACCTTATGCATACTTGTCTTACAATCATTGGCTTAGCCCTAAAGATTGCATTATCATACTCCTCCTACTTGCGGTTACTGCTACGTGGTCCGGGTTCCATCCTGTTTTTCTTATACAGCGCTGCTTCTTAGCTGTTTACCACAGCTCCTTCTCCTCAAGGCCGAGCCCTGCAGATGTCCAGCTGTTTACCAGCTTCCCAATGCCACAGCTCCCTCTTCTCAAGGCCGAGCCGTGCAGATATCTAGCTGTTTACCAGCTTCTCAATGCTGCAGCTCCTTCTCCTTAAGGTCGAGCCGTGCAGAGTGATCCCAACAATAAATTACCAACCAACAAGAGAGGATGAAAACACAGGAAGGAGATGAATGCCTCGACCCACCTAAATACAAATTACACAATGTTCCTCTCAGTGAGTTGTGACTAAGGTCACAGGGTGGATAATGTGGGAAACCACTGTGGGTCTGTAGGGAGTAGCAGGGTTTGACTGGAGCAACACGCTCCTCTTCAAAAGCAACCCGGATGGGTTGCAGTCAGACAGTCTCATAACTGACTATTGTTGAGTGATGTCTGGGATGAGGCGAAAGCCTTGCAGCCTGATGTTCTACGGCAAGGCCACAAAGACCTCCATCAAACGTGAGTAAGCTGACCATTATTAATAACTGAAATTCTTATTAACTATTCATTCCTATTGATCGATGCTATTTGAGTTATATAGTATCTATCGGTCTACAACAAATAAATGAATAAAAAATTAATGAACTGATTAAGTTTTTATTAATCAAATTAGTCTAAATCAATCATTAATAATTACTTATTAATAACAGTCGTTACCTATTAAGATCGATTATTTTATTTATTAGTATTTTGTGGTACTGCATTAACACTACTGTCCTCCAGTTACTTATCATGTATTTTTTTTTCTTTATCATCACTCTGATTTACTGTTGTAATTATCTACTATCAATTCATCATTATTAATTATCATTAATTACACGTGCTACACGACGGCTCTGTTCCTCACCTAGAACTTGTTATCAGTAAAGTAGTTCCTTATTAACGTGATCTTAATCCACTGGATGTTAATTCCAGTAAATATTAATCTGTATTGCTCTATCGCTAATCATTACTTCGTATATTAATTACCGGTTAATGAATTATTTATTACATTCATTAACCATAGGTCGGTGTATGTTAATCCATCAAGAATTAGCAGAGAGTGCCAGATCAGCATTTGTCCTAAACCTGCTCTCCCCACTCCCTCCTCCCAAACCGCCCGCCTGCCCTCACCCCGGAGAGTTCTGTGTAAAGACACCCACACGCACCCTGCACACCCCCCGTTTCTTTTTGATTGTCATTTTTTTAGCTATTTATTTATCTAGCCTCCCTCCCCCTTACCTTTTCTTACTCTTCTCTCTCACCACCGGGGACCGGGGACCGGGGACCAGGCAGAGGCGGCGGTGCCCAGCCCCAGCCGCCCGCCCTCCCCACCCCACCGCAGCGAGCCCCATTGCTACAAGGCCGCCAGAAGTTAATCTGCTTATGTGTAAACGTGGTGGCAGCTGAGGTATGTTTAAGAATACTGGTAAGTGTTGCTAGAAACCTACAAATATTTTCCGGGTGTTAACCGCGGGGTGCCAGCTTTGTGGGCCTACCACCCAGCACCCAGCTCTGCGCAGGTCTGGAATAAACCGGTATCTCGTCTCGGTGTGTGAGACTGGCCTATCGCACGCCGGGAAACGAAACCGCCTTTTCGGACACCACCATCAGCAAAGCAGCGACCCCGCTTTGCCTGAGGCTGCTGGGCCTGTCCTCTGGGCGCTGCTCACCACTGGAACGCATCCCGCTGGCGACGGACACGCCGACGGCCGCTAGCGAGAGGCGCGGCCCACCTCTCCGGCAGCCGGAGCCCGGCCTCGGGGACGCAGGTCTCTGCCCAGGCCGAGGCACGGGGCTGCTGCTTTCCCAGGGACGGCTTCAACCGGGAGCCGAGCCGAGCACATCGCCCGCAGGCGGACACCGAGGCGGGCCACAGCGCAGGCTGTAGCAGAGAAGGCGGCGTTGTCCACAGCGTTACCAGACTTTTTCGTTTCTTACTGCGTGCACACCCGCCACACACGCTCCCAAACCGGCCCCGGCACGAACCCCTCGCCCGCGGCCACACGCACACACGGAGACACCCCCCCTCCCCCTTCCGCCAGCAGTTTTGCCGGCCCGGGGAAGGAAGGAAGGCGGGAGACTTTAGGACCCCGCGGCGTCCCTGCCGCACCCGTGCCCCCCTCCCGCCTTTCGTCCTCAGTCCGTCGGTCGGCCAGTCCGTCGGTCAGTCACCCTGCTGAAGGTATGCGAGGCACAAAGCGGGGGTATTGTTTAGGCTCTGTCAGGAGTCAACGAGGCGCAAGCCTGAGGGAAGGAACAAGGCAACCGCAAAGGGAACGCAACTGCCGACCTTTGAGTGAACTATCCTAAGTAACATCTAATTAACATCGACTCGGCATAGCACAAGCCTGCCCTCCGGTAGGGGAAGACCCCTACCCACAGAAGCCCCTTCCTCACGGGGCACGCGCAGTAAAAAAGGAGGACGCTGTCGCCGTGGAGACGAGGCTTGCGGGAACCAACAGGCGCAAGGGCGCCTGCGCCAGCTCTCAAAAAAATAACGGTGACTTGTTGCTCGGAGCGTAGAAATATTTTCCCTGCGTTAACCGAGGCGCGCCAGCTTTGTGGGCCTACCACCGGCACCCAGCTCGGCGCAGGGGCGGAAGAAAAGCCGCCGTCTCGACTCCGTGTGTTTCCCGGCGCTCTGCGCACCGGGTGACGGAACCCGCGTTTGGCACAACAGCCCCGCTGCGCGCGGGCCGCCGCCGCCGCGCGGTGAAAACCAACGAACGCGAACGGCGGGGGAGGTGAAAAACGAAGAGAAAAAAAAACCCCAACCCAACCGACCCAAACAGAAACCTCCGAAAAGCGCCGCCATCCCCCCTCCCCCAGCCAGCCTCTGCGCCAGGCTCCCTCCCCCGCCGCCGGGGGGGCCGGTTGCCGGGCAGCGGGGCACGCGCGGCTGCAGCCCCCCTTGCCCCCCGCTGCTCCGGGGCGCCGGAGAGTCTGCGGCCGGGGGGGGCCGCACCCACCGGCCTGCGGGTCCGGAGCTGCAGCGCAGGGAGGGGGAGCTCGCGCGCGCGGGGGGGGGTGGCTGAGTGAGTCTGAGCGCGCGTGTGTCGCGGGGGGGGGCGGTGTCTGCAGGATCGCGGGCGCAGACCTTAATATATTTATTTTTAACAACGGCTTGTTTAGCCTGGGGAAGTGGAGGGTCAGGGCACTGCAGTAGCTGCAGCCTGCAGCTGCTTGAAGAATGGTTTTGTGATAAATGATTTAGTCCCAAACAGGATTCCAATTTAAGTTTGCAATTTATTAAACAAATAGAGGCAAGCAAACAGCGCTGGGTGCGCCGGGAGTCTCCGCTCCACCAAGACGCACACCTTCACTTCTTACAATTCCTTCCTTTATACTTCTCTAGGCTTCGTTTCTTGCCTTTCTCCGCCTTTTTCTTGGAAGATGACTCTTTCTTTAAGTACGTCACCACTTCCCCGGTCTGCGCATGCTTCATCTTTTTCTAGGTGGTCGTCCGGTGGTCGTTGGGAGGAAGATGCTCCTCTTCGTCAGTGCACCCTACATGACCTCTCTGTTTGTGCAGGCGCTCCGTTATTCCACTTATATTATGCTACCTTATTTGGCTATACATTTTCTTGACATTTCTGCGGTTATTTACAACACTGGTTTGCACTAGTATATCAGGAACTAACTTACATATCAGGAGGCTACATAAGCTTCACATATCAAGGGAGTTACCCAAACTATACTTATCAGGAAGTTACATAAAGACTGCCACTCCCCTGTTTATGGTCATGCCCTACATATATTCCTTTATTTCAATATAAATGACATTTGCTTCAAGCTTATATTCACTAGATTTTCTTTACACGAATCGCTCGTTCCTCACAATCCCCCGTTTTCTTTTTCACCACTGTGATTCGTGTAAAATTTATTTAAAGTTTGTTTGATGGGTATTAACTCGGGTTCCTCTATATGTTTTACCAACATTAAAACATGTTTTCTCTCACTCTGTGTTGGTTCTATTGGAGTGGCTGTAAATTTCATTCCATTAATCGCAGAAGCTACAGCTTGTGAAAGACAAGGAATTAGACATGGTATTATTAACATACCTCCAAACAATCCTAACAAAACGATAATGATTTTTGTTACCCAGTTTCCTGAGAATAAATTTTCCCACGTTGTCCATAGTCCTTGGACATTTATTCCATTCCACGTTTGGACTGGCACATGGGCTACTTTTTTCATTTCTCTTACTAATTCATTGATGGCTTTTCCTTCATCATTTATCTCTAAACAACAATTTGTGAGATTAAATTTTCCACAGACTCCTCCTTCCTGTGCTAGTAAATAGTCTAGTGCGAGTCTATTTTGATATAGGGCTGTACGCATTTTAGTATTTTGTTTAGCCACCAATCCTAGAGCATTACCCGTTTTATTTACAATTATTTCTACTACAGCTTGCAACCTGATTATTCTATTCAACATATAAATGGGGGTCCTATATCCCCAGGACCCATCTTCTGCCCATGTCGCTGGGTCATAATATGCTATTATTCTTTCAGGTGGCCACTCATTATCTTTCCATTTTCCTATTTGTAGCTCTCTTTTTCCCCTTCGGTTGTGAGTTTCTAATGCGTCTGTATATACCAGTACCCCTAGGCGTTCTCCTCGGTTTATAGGTAATAAGAGAAAGCTTGGCCGTATAGTTCCTAACACGCACGCTCCGGTCCAATTTTTTGGTAATCGGGTATATGCAAATTTTCCACAGATCCAATATTGCCCTTCTGGACTTGACCACCCTTTATCAATAGTGGTTCCGTTGGTCCAATTCGCATGATTTTTACTTATTTCTTGGGCAGTGCCCCATTTATCCTACTTTTGGTAAGTACTATTCCAGTTATATCCCCCTTCACATACTAAATATCCGACTGGTTTACTCCCAGCGTCATTTTGCCAACAGCTTCTTCTTATTATGCTGGTTTGTAATATCCATTGTTGTTTCCTGACCTGAGTTGATATGTTCTAAACATTAGGGTCTGGTATGTTGCTCTCTTGGGCCTCCCAGGGCCAATTCTCTCCTGATTAGTTCCACCACATACATAACAATTAGTTACATTTAGTGACTTAGCAATGTTCTCAGCAAGATTTACAAATAGATTTTTAGCCACTGTGGGAATTTCATATTTCGTTCCTGTTTCCATTTCATGATAAAATGACTTAAATAACAGTCTATGCTGCACCGATTCTCTTTTCTTTCATTTCAATATTAATAACTACACCTGGGTCTTCTCCAGGTCCATATATCTTAAGTCCAATTTTGGTTATTTTTTTCTGTTTCCAAATTTCTAAATTTATAAGGGTTAAATTTACTAAATTACAGGTACAGGTTGTACAATTATTGTCTGTTTGTACCCTTGTGATTGAAGCTTGTAAATCCCCACATTGGCTGTCATATCCCCAGCTTGCAGTATCCTAACATACACAAGACCATCCCCTTCTTCCACATAGGTGTGCTGACTGATATCTCACCGTTTGACTAGGTACATAATCAGGATTTATCTGACATTGACGTCCACCTCCACCTGGGCAAATATATTTTGGTTGATTACTATAGCATCATCTCCACTCTACACTCCCACAATTAATATCCAGATCATCATCTATAATATCGCATGCATCAAAAATTACCGATACTGATGTGCTCAAATTGGCCATATCCTTACTTATTCCAATTAATCTTCCTACTTCCGAATTTGTTTTCATTTCTACCCACTATTGATAAAGAAGTTCCTTTGGATCGTAACAAACAGTATCATTTTCCACCGAGCATTTCTTATATTGTGTTCCATTGTATATACAACTCCCGTTCTGTTTCCCTTTGCACTCGTAATAGGTGTGGTACATTAATGTTTTATTACTTACTCGTCCGTGCTGGGCGGTTCTTATGCACTCGGTGCAATTTTGATTACCTGTCACCAGGTTGGTGAGTCCGAGTAAAATCAGGAGAGGTCCGGTAAGGGATCTCATGGTCGGAGGCATCAGCTACAAGGGGTGCTCGTCCTTGACTGGCCTTACTTGGTCGCGACTGAGAATCCCCACCCGGTCTTGCCCTCTCCCCCTTCTCAAGCGGACTTCTTTATTTCGATGACAGTAATAAATCTTACCCACCAGAAATCTCCTATAGGAGTAGTCTGTCCACACTGAATGCAGAGGAAACTTCAGCTTTGAATTTGAAAACGTCCCTGTTAGCCTCTGTGGGAAATGATATATTTGTTACACAGGTTACACCTAACCCTCAATAATCATACAACATGGTTTACAGAGTGGACATAAACTTAGTCCTGCCCGATAATTGCTTAATGCTATAGTCTTTAATTCGTGATCATTTCTCATACGTTCATTCCCTTTTTAATGTTATTTTTGTGGTTCCAGGTTGTAAAATAACTTTCCAGTCTTTCATGGGTCCTTTTACTCGAGTCGCGTGTGTCCACCCCTTTTCCGCAGTCCGGATGGCAGTATCTGTAGTTAACAATACAACAAAGGGTCCTTCCCATGAAGGAACTAAAGTTTCTTTCTTCCAAGTTTTGATCAGTACCTTATCCCCTGGTTTGAATTGATGGATTGCAAACCCCAAAGGTAGGGTTTGTGCCATTATTCCTATATCTCTTAGTTCTTTCAACCTTTCTCCTAAAATGATAACATATTTCCGAATATTATAATCTTCCACTACATTGTTTCCCTCGGAGATAGGGCATGCCGTATAAAACCTAATATGGCGATAATCCAGTCTCACTGTGCGGTTTGATCCTTATGTTAAGAAGGGCTAGCGGTAAACATTTAGTCCATGGCATCTGTGTTTCAACCATTAGCTTCGCTAGCTCTTGCTTTATTGTTTGGTTTATTCTTTCTATTACTCCCAAACTTTGAGGATGCCATGGGGTATGATATTCCCATTTAATACCTAATGATTGGCACAAGGATTTTATAATTTTAGAAGTAAAGCGAGTGCCTTGATCAGAATCAATATATTGTATTATCCCATACCTGGGGATTAGGTGTTCTAGTAAAATTTTATCACCGTCTGAGCTGTCGCTCTTGCTACAGGATAGGCTTCGACCCATCGTGTTAAATGGTCTACTATAACTAACAAATATTTCAATCTTCCTATTCTTGGTAATTTGGTAAAGTCGACTTGAATCCTTTCAAACGGTCTATAAGCTAGTTTTCTTCCTCCCATGGCCACTTGTTGAAACACGGCCTTATTTGCCCTTTGACAAGTTAAACACCCTTGTGTAATTTGCCTTGCTATTTCAAAAAATTCCAATACAGCCAAACTGTTTAAGGAAATGATCACTTAACACTTTTGTACCCCAATGTGTTTGCGCGTGTAAGCGTTCTAATACCTGCCTAGCGTAAGCTTTTGGCAACATCTCTCGCTCATCAGGTAATGTCCATTTCCCTTGTTCCACTCTAGCTCCTATTTTCTCTAATTTTGCTTGTTCCTCCAGCGTAAACTTTTTCTCCTTTTCCTCTTATCCTCTTCCACTAGTGTCCTCCCTTGTTTGTGTATGATTAATTTTAACAGTTTCAATCCTCAAGGCTGCTTCCTGAGCCTCCTTATCTGCTAAATTATTTCCTCTAATTCGATAATCTAATCCCTTTTGGTGTCCCCTCACATGCACCACGGCTATTTCCTTTGGTTCTCTTAACACTTTTAAAATTTTACTATCAACTCCTGATGTATTAAGTTCTTTCCTTGAGTGTTAATCAAGCCTCTTTCCTCCCAAATTTTTCCAAAAGTATGGACTACTCCATATGCATATTTGGAATCTGTGAATATGGTCCCTCTTCTTTCTTTTAATAATTCCAGGGCCCTACATAAGGCATAAAGCTCACAAGCCTGAGCTGACCATGATGGACTCAGAGGTCCTGATTCCACAAGTTCTAAGTCCTTGTCAATTTTTGCATATCCTGATTTTCTCTTCCCTTCTATTACTTGGGAGGATCCATCTACAAACAATTTTTCTCCTCCCTCCAATTCAATATCTCTAAGATTGAGCCTTACTTTTGTCTGGGATTCTATAACTTCTAAACAATTGTGTTATAGCACTACTGCTTCTGAGGGTTCCCCAAACCGGAACTGAGCGGGGCTCTGGGCAGAGGTGACTCCTAATTCCAAATTAGGTGAATCTATCAAGATGGTTTCATATTTCAAAAGTCTACTATCTGTCAACCATTTCTCTGTCCTCTGTTGGAGGACATTCCTAACATTATGTGGCGTATATACCTTTAGAGGTACACTAAAGGTAATTTTCCTAGCTTCCTCTATCAATAATGCCATAGCAACTAGGGCTTGGAGACATGCTGGCCACCCCCTGCTCACCGAATCTAACAATTTGGATAAATATCCCACCAGTGTGTGTGGGTTTTTTGTGGGGTTTTTTTGTTTGTTTTTGTTTTGTTTTGTTTGTTTTTTTGTTTTTTTTGTTTTTTTTTTTCCATTCCCTTTTTAGTCTGTGGAGGTCTTAGGATTAAAATACCAGAAACCCGGTCAGGATCTGATTTCTTTTTTTTTCCTTTGCTTAACCAATGTCCCAAATATTTTACTTCTTGCTCTATAAATTGTAATTTCGAGCAGGACACTTTTAATCCCTTTTTCTCTAAAAAATTTAACAATCTAATGGTGGCTTTTCGGGTCTCCTCTTCAGTTTCTCCTGCTACCAGTAAATCATTCACATATTGTAATAATTTTTCCCTCCTCGTGTACTGTAAAACCTTGTAAGATTTTCTTTAAGGTCTGTCCAAACAAATTTGGTGACTCCGTAAACCCTTGTGGTAGCACAGTCCACCTTAATTGTTGTTTTTCGTCCTGTTTTGGGGTCTTCCCATTCAAAGGTAAAATAATCTCTGAACCCCTTATCCAAAAGACAGGCCCAAAAGGCATCTTTCAAATCTATTACACTATACCAAATATGTTTAGGAGACAGGTGACTCAATAAAGTATAAGGATTTGCCACGACAGGGAATTTGGTGATTGTTCGCCGATTCACGGCTCTCAAATCCTGTACCATCCTATATGTACCATCTGATTTCTTTACAGGGAGTATCGGGGTATTGTGGGGTGACATACATGGTTCCAAAGTCCCATTTTTTAGTAATTTATCCACAATAGGTTTTAGACCTCTCCGGCCTTCTATAGATATAGGATATTGTTTAATTCTAATTGGCTTATGAGGGTCTGTTATTTGTACCTTGATGGGTTCCATATCTAATCTCCCAACATCTCCTTCCTTATACCATACTTGGGGGTCAATTTTTTCCTCATCAAGTTGGGTTAAGGTACATAAGTTAATATATAACCGATCTCCTTGGTTCTGAATAGTTAGGTTTAGTTTTAAAATCAAGTCCCTCCCTAATAGGTTATATTCTGCTTCTGGTAATAAAAGTAAATCATTTAAACAAATTTTTGTCTCTGTCTCAATCTCTACTTCTTCTAAGATGGGGACTTTGAAGGGTTCTCCTTTTGCACCTGTTACTGACATCTGGGCTTTTCCTTTTCCTACCCCTTTTGGGAGTTTCTGAATCGTTGACCTTTCAGCTCCAGTATCTACTAAAAATAAAAATTCTTCTTTTTGGGGACCTACTAATAGTTTTATCAAGGGCTCTGTTGATGTTGAGGTCCCCAGAAGATACAGCCCCTAACACCCCTAATCCTCTTTGAACATTTTCTCATCCCATTCCCGTTTACGGCAGGTTTTCTGAACACGTCCCTTTTTGTTACAATAGTAACAGATGGGAGTTGTGGGTCTGTCTTGATGAGATTGTCCCTGGGGTGGCTGTTCTGGTCTCTTATCTTTTTTTCTCTCCCAGCTGAGTCTTACTCCTCTGACTTTCCCTCACTGCTGCTACAAAAATTCTTGCCTCTGCTTCTTGTTTTTCTTCGTCCCTCCTGACATAAACCTTTTGAGCTTCTCTTAGTAATTCTTCCAACCCTCTCTCTTGCCAGTCCTCTATCTCCACCCAGAGGTACTTCCCGTAAAGGATACAAAGACGCTCTGGGTGCTCAGTTTGGGATCCTCCCCTTAGAGTTGAATTCGACCCCGGGGCCGTAGGGGAAGTCGTCAGATTTGGTGACGGTATTTGACGGGTAGCTGGATTATACGGGGGAGGTAAGTGATCTAGGGGGTCCCAATCCTTCTTTTCCTTTTCCATGTGTTGCTCCCCTACGGTCTTATTTTTCCCTACTCCTGTTTTAAGATGAAAAATGCCCACACAGGCCTTTATCCATAAACTAGCATACTCGCTCTCCTCTTGGCAAAACGGTTCCTTAGAATTTACATACAGGTTTAGCGCCTGACAAACCCAATCCTCAAATGACCCAAATAAAGGCCAAAAAAAACGTGGGGTCTCAAGGGGTTCTTTGGCCATTTTACCATACAATATTGAACTAATTTCTCTTTTGTCTTCCCTTTTCCAGGGCCCTTATTATTCCAATGTTTTAACATTATTCCTAATGGAATCTCCGGAGGTATTTTTAGTAATTCGCTCCCTTTCTTCTGGTCCTGGATTCTCGATTTCGTCTGACCCATCTAGGAATTTTTACTGTGGCAATTCCTACAGCCCTTGGTTACCAAGCAGAGTGTCTTGCAGGGGGTTTCAAACTTCTCACTCACCTATGGATCCTATAAAAATCGCTTCGGTCCTTCACCGGCCAAGTCCCTCGCGGGAGATTGGAACCGCGGTTAGAAGACCTCCACAATCGCTTCGGAACGAGGTTCCGTCTCAGTCACACTCTTACACACACAGGCAACCGAATCCCACCCAACCGAACGGTATACACCTTAAATACTTACAACCCCGTCGTCTTCGTTCGGATCTTCGCGCGCAGAATTACGGGCAAAATAAACTGCTGCAGCCGGCAAGGGAGCTCATAAAAAATCAAATTCTTTGCTTGCCCCTATTTGGGTTCAGGATGGTGTTAGTCCCGACCCGACCCGATCAGGAGCCACCAAATGGTGGGGCGCCGCTCCTAGATCAAGTCAGTATTCAGGAACCAAGACCATCCCGGACGAGTCCCCAGTTGTGATAAATGATTTAGTCCCAAACAGGATTCCAATTTAAGTTTGCAATTTATTAAACAAATAGAGGCAAGCAAACAGCGCTGGGTGCGTCGGGAGTCTCCGCTCCACCAAGACGCACACCTTCACTTCTTACAATTCCTTCCTTTATACTTCTCTAGGCTTCGTTTCTTGCCTTTCTCCGCCTTTTTCTTGGAAGATGACTCTTTCTTTAAGTACGTCACCACTTCCCCGGTCTGCGCATGCTTCATCTTTTTCTAGGTGGTCGTCCGGTGGTCGTTGGGAGGAAGATGCTCCTCTTCGTCAGTGCACTCTACATGACCTCTCTGTTTGTGCAGGCGCTCCGTTATTCTACTTATATTATGCTACTTTATTTGGCTATACATTTTCTTGACATTTCTGCGGTTATTTACAACACTGGTTTGCACTAGTATATCAGGAACTAACTTACATATCAGGAGGCTACATAAGTTACACATATCAAGGGAGTTACCCAAACTATACTTATCAGGAAGTTACATAAACACTACCACTCCCCTGTTTATGGTCATGCCCTACATATATTCCTTTATTTCAATATAAATGACATTTGCTTCAAGCTTATATTCACTAGATTTTCTTTACACGAATCGCTCATTCCTCACAGTTTCAGGGACAATGGAGCTTTTCTTAGTAGCGGGAAGAGCAAGAAACCTCCACAAATTACAGCTGGGAAGGTTCTGTCTGGATGTGAGAAAAAATAATCCTCACTGAGAGGGTAGTCTTGTGCTGCAAGAGATCACCCAGAGGGAGTCTGGATTATCCCATGGCTTTGTGTTTCAAGGAGCAGCTGGTGAGGGTGGAGAGCCATCAGTGAAGGCATAGAAATGCCAGGGTGAGAGCTAGGTGGGAAAGCAAGATGGCTGTCAGCAAGCTGAAGGGAAAGAGGTGAGGCATGGGACAGTGTAGGGCAGCCTGCATAGAGATGGCCAAGGGTTCTAGCAAGACCGAGAGGTCCAAAAGGACTGAGGTCTTTGTCGTCTTGACTATAGCAGCTGTCTCTACCACCAGGGCCAGTGAGACAAAACTTTATTCTTCTCTTCTCAGAAACTGCCTTCCCAGGACCTGGGCTCAGGGTTTGGCCTTGCCTGCTTCATAAAACGAACCAAGGGTTTTCTCAGCATTACAGCCACCTGTGCAGTGCCCTTGCCTACCTGCAGTCACCGTCTCCAAGTATCTGCTCTAATGAGTCAATGAGGAGCCTTTGGCAGTAATGGGTCTCATTAAGTCCCATTAATGCTTCAAGGTATTTTGGGGTTTGCTTCTGGCTTTGACTTCTTGAGAGGTTTGTTCAGTCTTCTCCCAGTATCTGAGGTTCACGGACTGAGCCCCAAATACACCATGGGGCTCCTTAAAACACAGAAAGCCCTAACAAGTCATGCCTCTTCCTGTAACGTTCTCCACGTCTGCAAGACTCGTATAGCTAATCTGAGTTGTTTCATAGCGTGGTTAAGAAGGAAGATTTCAAAGTGCACCTAATAAAGTTATTTTTAATTTTAAAGGCGGTATTTTGTTAATTTCAGTTTAAAGAAGTGATAGAAGCATTATCCAACTGATATGGATCCTGAGTGTCAGGAGCGTCTCCTGAGGAGGTCTGGACAGGTAGGAAAAGCAGTCCCTTGAGATCTGACACTGGGTGGACAACCTTGCTCCTCACCTCCCCAGACTCCCCACCTGTCGTTGGCCACCTGGGATTTACATCACTTTCCCTTCATCAGACTTCTCTGAACTCTGGGAGCTGAATGTTAGAGCTCCATTGCACCATCTCCCACCCACTTCCCTTAGAGGACTGGCTGCACACAGGCACAGAAGGATGTTTCCCATTTGCAAGCAAAGCAAAGTAAAGCACGATCAAGTGTCTTAAGCAATAAAACACTCCTCAACCATATACTAAGTACAAGCTGCCTCTAATGAGGTCGCCTTTCTACAAGGGATGATCTTACGAGAAATGTTTTAGATAGATAGATAGATAAAGGTAGATACAATTAAAAGAGTTGGCTAAAGATACCGTTATACTACTGAAAGACAGGCAGGCTTTTAGTCCCTGAAGCTCAAAGCAGCAGTGTGGGTGGGAAGTATCTGAATGAACAAAGAGTAAGGGAAGGAGAACAATGGAAAGGGCCTTTGTCTAGACAGTCTGCTGAAAACATTACTTCAGAAATGGTCATTGTATCAGCACAGGTGAAAATATATGAAAGATTAGAATTATTAACTACAAAAGACATTAACCACTTGATCCAGTGTGGCCTGGCAGCAAAGGCAGCCAGCAGTGTCCTGAAGTGTATAAAGAGGAGCCTCGCCAAAAGAGTGAGGGAAGTGGTTGTCTCCCCATGCTCATTGCTTGTTAGACCACCTGTAACCAATTATATCCAGTTTTAGGGCCCCAGTTCAGGTGTACTGATCTGGCTGGGATGGGGTTACCTTCCTTCATAGCAGCCTGTGTGGTGCTATGTTTTGCATTTGTGCCTTAAACAGTGTTGATAACACACCAGTGTTCTGGCTATTGCTGAGCAGTGTTTGCACTGTGTCAAGGCCTTCTCTGCTCCCTCCCAGTGAGTAGGCTGCAGATGGGCAAGAACAGCTGACCCCAACTGACCAAAGGGATATTCTCTAACGTACGACGTTGTGCTGAGCAATAAAAGCTGGGACAGAGGAAGAAGGAACTAGAATATTTTTGTTACAGGAATCACTTCCTAGTTCACATGGAATCCATTGCATAGCATTAGTAAAAGGCCTTAGACCTTCATAAGCGGTGAACTTTCACCTAGCTACTGATGAAGTTCTACTGAACTCTTACTTAGTCGCGTGAGGGAAGGCCCTGAAACTGGTGTAAATTAGAAAGATAAGATAGCCACATCCATCAGCAGAGGTTGCCTCATCGAGAAACGAAAAAGAACGGCCCGCTTGGAGACAGTGAAAGGATCCAATGAGGAAAAAGGAGACCCCAGACCCAAATACTCCAACTGGACTAAACCGTCTCACAAGGGGAGGGGAGCTTAGACTGTAAGGGTATAATTGTCCAGAGAGTCTCTGGTTCGGGGTCCGTCTCCAGAGGCACTCAGCTCAAGCTGTTCTTCACCACTGTACCGCTTAATAAATTCAACTGGTATACGTCATGTCAGAGATTCTGCTTCAGGAAACCTAGGGTTGAGCCTGAGGGAAGAGAAAGCACCCAAGAGAGACTCTGTGTGTGTGTGTGTGTGTGTGTGTGTAGAGTCGAAAGGCGCACACGTCGGCTCACTGGAGTCTCCTGCTGCAAAGGGACTCCAGACCCAGCAGTTAAAGTCTCGGGTGGTGTGTGTGCAACTCCTTGATTGGTGTGTGAATGCTCAGGCAGCGGCTTCTCCATTAACGTTTTGTCATTCAAAGAGTCTTCTGTGTGGAGACTGGCTGGGCATCATTTTTGCTTGTGGGAGGTGGTGAGTGGTTGCCTTTGCGTTGCTTGTTATTATTATTGGTTGTTGATTTTTTAAAAATCTCTTTCTTTCACCTGCTAAGCTGTCTTTATCTTGACCCACAACTTTCCGTGCTTTATTTCTTCCTGTTCTCTCTCCTGTCCCAGTGGGGAAGGGGAGGAAAGAGTGAGCGGCTGCGTGGCTGCCGGGCTATTGGCCAGAGTCAATCCACCACATCAAGGAAGACGTTGACAACTGGGAGTGACTTCAGGGGCTGCAGCACTTGCCTGGGGAGCAGAAACTGAGGGAAAGGGCTGCCTTCGGCCTGGGAAAGGGAAGGTCTGGGGAACCTCATAGCAGCCAGCCAGTCCCTGCAGGGAGGTTTTCAGGAAGATGGAGCCAGTCTTGTCACCGTGGTGCTTGGCAGGACGATAATAGACGATAGTCAAATGTTGAAATAAGGAATGTTGAGGCTGGAGATAGGGACAATCTTTTTCTCCATAAGGGCATCCAAACATTGAAGCAGGTTTCCCAGAGATGTTTTCCTGTCTTTGTCCTTGGACATTTTCCAGCCCCCATGTGGCAAAGCCTTGAGCAAAGTGGTCTGACTCCGTAGCCGATTCTGCTGTGAGCATGAGGTTGGACTGGAGACCTACTGAGGTCCCATTCAGGAGAGTGGAAAACTAAATGATGCTGTGGTTCCTTCCTCTCTAGGTGTGCCCTTGATGACAGTAGGGAAAGCTGTCAGGTTCCCCGTGACCATGGAAGTAAGTCAGATGCTGGCATAGTCAGATCAGCTGAAGTTGTCTTCTCCTCCTCCAGGCAGTGTTGCTCAGATGCAGGACTGCTTCACAGGTATCCCCAAACAGCCCTGGTTATTTCCTTTGCTTCACCGTTCATTCCCTTTTCATTCTTTTCCCACCTCTCAAGTCCTGCTCTTTAACCATCCTTATCCCCACCCATGCAAAAAGCCAAGGACTTTTCACTGTTTATCCAGTGGCCCTGCATTTGCTCACTTTGAACCTTCCTTTGGTGTCTCTGCGGTGGTTACTGTGGTGCTTTCTACCTCGCATTGCAACTCAACTTAACGCTAGTACTCTTTTCTTCTCTGTAGTGTCCTGCAGCTACTTAAGTTCTGATCTTGTTAGAGGCACCACGACTCAGGATGGCCGTTGGCACGCAGACTTTAAAAGCTGGACTGTTGGAGGTTCAGTCCAGAGGGACCTTGGCACACCTGGGATTTGGCCAGCAGAAACCTCAAGGTTTTGAAGGAAAAGCTCAGAAACAACTCCATGCAGCAGCATGGACAGGGACCTGACTGACTAAGGAGTGTCCTGAGGTGAAGTATCTGGGAACTGTGACAATGCCATATGAGTCAGTGGTTCTCACATTTCGAAAGGAGAGTGGAGTGTCTGGAGGAGGTCTGCCAACTTGAAGTGAAGGGCCTAAAGGATGAGCTGTGGGGAGAGTCTGAGGGAGCTGGGTGTCTGTAGCCTGCTGAAGTGGAGGCACGGGTTTACCTAGCAAGAGCCTGCACCTGCCTGGAGGGATAACGGAGCCAACCTGTTTTCTGCAGTCACCATTGATACGACAGAAGGAACAGCCACAAGCTGCCTCTTGGGAGCTTTAGGCTGAACCTCAGGAAAAATAAAATGGACTAGGAGGAGCGTTGCCATGATCTCCACCTTTGGAGCTCTTCAAGTTTCAGCGCCGCAAAGTCACGGCCAGCCTGGAGGCTGGACTAGAGACCCCCTCGCAGCAGTCTCTTTCCCAACAGGCCTGTGCCTTGCCACATGTCATATGAGAAGAGACTAAGCTGGAGGAGAGGGTCTCTACATCACAGGACAATTCAGGGTGGAAGGAGGGTCAGGAGGTCTCTGGTGTTGCACTGGCTCCAAGCAGGGCCAGCTCTGAGGTCAGACCAGCTTGCTCGCTAAATGCCAGAATCCGGAGAAAGAGTTTACACATGAACCAGGCATCTGTGCCGCCGTTACAGAAATGGAGACAAGGCCTTTGACCAGCTCCCTGAACACAGCTATTGGTACGTCATGCCCCCTGAGAACATCCATCCTCCCGGGAACATCCATCTTCTTGTCCAAAGGAGTGGGATCCTTATGCAACTATCCTGCCATATCTCCAGACCATGGGGTGCTTTACACTGTAAACAGAACTGAAGGAAAGCCTCTGACGTGGGTACTGTCAACTGAATTGCTAAAAGAGGGCAAGATGGAGGGATCTCGGAGCTTCCAGGTTCTTCCTGAAGATAGAAGGCCTCAGATATAGGAACAGAAGATAACAGTTTTGAACTAGCCTAGGCTTTAGATCATTTCACATGTGATGGCTCTGCTCCATCCTTTCAGTCATTGGCACCCAGAAACCTCATCTGCTTTTCCTTCCTCTCCTCCCAAAAGCTGATCAAGTGATGGGAAGAAAGGAAGGAGAAAGGCCCTAGGCCTCTGTGACTCACCTGGGCTCTGGCACTTGGAGGGCCACAGTGTCATCCATTGTACACCCCATAAAGAATCAAGCTGGGAAGTGACTCTTCACGTACAAGTGAACAAGGTCGATGGACAGGCAAGGCTGTGTCTGGAGACCAGTACACCTAGAGCATCGATCAAGCTGGGGCTGAAACTCAGGCCTGGTCTTCAATGGTCACCTGGGCCCATGGACAGAGGTGTGGATGGACCCCCCAGGGTCCTGAAGGCCTCTGGATGCTCTCAGGGCCCTGACACTGCCCCCATGGGATCCCACCTGCCAGTGCCCTCAATAGGCCAAGTTCTCATTCCCGCATGTGCAGGGTCTGTGCTCGGCTACTCTCCTTCCCCGCTTCTGTGCAGATCTGGGAGACCACAGTTTCATGCTGACTACAACCAAGGCTGAAACTGGTCTTCCCATCCCTGACCAACTTTTCCTCTTTTGGGAGTACAAGGTCCAGGTGAGCCTCAGACTGGGTGGCACAGTTAGAAGCTGACCCACACACAAGATCCCGCCTAACCTGTTGCATGTCCCATAGAGAACATCCACACATCTGACCTGCTCTGGTAGCAAGCAGGGCATCCTCCACTTCTCGCCTTCCCTGTTAGTCTCACCTAAAGATGTTGTATCTCCGTCAGTCACAAAAGCTGTGGGAGCTGTCCTTTTCCGTCTTGGCTCTTGCTCCCCTAACGTCACAGCTTTGCGATGGCATGTTGTCCTCCTGCTGTCTGTGCTCCAGGCTGTGGGCTTTGGTGCACATTAGGCCTGTAGCACCTCAGATGTGGCACCAGGGCCAAGGGCAGATTTGTCACATGGACACCTGATACCAAAAGATTGGCCCTCTTTGTGTGGAAAGGCTTCACAGCCGATGTGTGCTGGAGTGGATGGCAGGAGGCAACATAATGATGAAGGAGGTTCTCACAACGAGAGCAAAAGCTGCAGTCCCCAAGACCAGACAGAAAACGGGCTTGGGCTGTGCAGCCCTGGCAGGAGAGGGGTTTGTTGTCCCAGGTGACTCTTGCAGCAATGAGTGGGGCCTGTGACAGAGGTGAAGCCGATCTCCAAGAAGGACAAGCTGCTGCTGAGAAAGTCCCCGGGGGAGGACAGCCTGTCATCCAGCCACACTGTGGACATCATGCTGGGGGCTGACTGGCTAGATAGCAGCTCTGCAGAGAAGTACCTTAGGGTCCTGGAGGGCAAGCAGCTGAGCATGAGCCAGCCATGCAGCCTCGCAGCAAAGGCCAGCAGCCTCCTGGGCTGCATTAGGAAAAGCATTGCCGGCAGATGGAGGGAAGTTAACCTTCTCCTCCACTGAGCACCGGTGGGCCACATCTGGAGTGCTGTGTCCAGTGCTGGGCTCCCCAGTGCAAGAAAGTTGTTGACCTGCTAAAGCAAGGCTATCAAAGGGCCACAAAGCTGATTTAAGGGACCGCAGCATCTTCCATAGGACGGAAGGCTGAGAGGTCTGGGACCGTTAAGCTGGAGAAAAAATTGCTCAGGAGTGTGGAGTAATAGGGCACGGACTGTGGCAGGGCTTCAGGCCAAAGACCTTTATTGTTAGCGTAGCGTGCTTTTTACACAAATACAGCCCGTTCACGCACCTAAAAGTGCTACCCGGTTGGCTATTGCTTTAAGTCCACGCGACTCTCACAGAGGCAGGATTGGTCGCCTCTGTATGTCCACGCGCTCCTTTGCTTCTTCTTAGTTGTTTACCACAGCTCCTTCTCTTCAAGGTTGAGCCCTGCAGGTGTCCGGCTGTTTACCAGCTTCTCAATGCCACAGCTCCTTCTCCTTAAGGTCGAGCCATGCAGGGTGATCCCAATATCACCCCCTTTTTGTTTATCTATAAACAAAACCTGATGGTTCATTCGCAACCCGAGGACTGTGAGGAAGATGAACCATCTGTACACTCTTCTATCGTCCTGCACCACGAACTCAGCCCAGCAGTCGGTAGGTGCCAGCTTTACGTGGGCGTCCCCACGGAGGCAACGGTGGCCTTGCCGTACACCGGCCCACTGCCCTTTGGGAAATCCCGGTATTTATACATTTGCAGAGGAACGAGTTTCGACACACGTGGCCAGCGAGTGTCAGAACACGCCTTGGTTGCCACCTTTCAACACAGAGAGCCTATGGCATACGCGCCCGCTGGCCAGACGTGCTGCACGTGCCCCAGCCACCCTGTCTGTTGGTTCGTAGGCTTTGTTCACGCGGCATATTACCATAATCCAGCAGTCACATATCAACCATGCTCAAGCCAATAGCAGAATGTTACAAGGCAAACAAAATTGTGAATTGTGCTTTATATTCCTCCGTTACTGCATGCCTTCCCCATCCTCCCCTAACCTTGATCAACTTTCTTATCTCTTGGGCTGTTTTCTCTCACCCAGCATAGTATCTGTTTCTTACCCAGCCATCCATTTTCTGATATTCTAACTGCAGTTTTCTCACAGGCCAAAATTCCATCTGTTAACCCCTCCGTATGTATACGATAATTGGCGATAATTTCCATTTCTGCCGACAAGCTAACTATTGCTTTTTCTAGCTGAGATAAACGTCTGAGTCCCAAACAGGATTCCAATTGAAGTTTACAATGTATTACATTATATACATTAACCACTCTGCTAGACTTAGGCTTGCGGTCATACAAGGATACGTAGGACAGAAGGTTACACTTCATCACACGAATCAGATGAACATATTTCACATAGCTGTACTACTCCTCGTGATGGGAAAAGCGCCCGTACAAAGCTATGATAACCTTTATTATATCTCACCAAGGGATTTGTAGTTATAGAGTGCTTTGCCCTAAAAGCTTTCCATGTTCCTCTAATGATACCGCTAATTTCAGTCTGATTAATTATCTGTGTTATAAATGATTTAGTCCCAAACAGGATTCCAATTCAAATGTACAATTTATTAAGCGAATAGAGGCAAGCAAACAGCGCTGGGTGCGCCGGGAGTCTCCGCTCCAGCAAGACGCACGCAGTACAGTTCCTGTTCCTGGTTTATATCCTGTCCGTTAATACATATTCATGAACAGGCGTGTCTTCTTTGGCACATGCCCTCTTCTCCTTCTAGGATCTTCTCGAATCTTCCTCAGCGTGATCCTGTTCGCTAATACATATTCATGAATAGGCGTGTCTGCTAATACATGTTAATGAACAGGCGTGTCTTCTTCAGCGCATGCCCTCTTCTTCTGCTAGAGTCTTCTCGAATCTCCCTCGGCGTGCCCCCAGGATGACCCCAAACCGTATGCATGCACTTTCTTTACACAATACTATGCGGTCAGTGGTCAAACTGGTTTGAGCTGATATACCAGCCAAGTAGTTTAACTTTCTCCTGTAAAATACCCCTTTTTATGGTGCAGGAGAAATCCATAAAAGTCCAGAAGGTTACACTTCATCACACGAATCAGATGAACATATTTCACAATCCCCCATCTTTTTCTTTATAGTATTGATTCGTGTTTTCGTTTCCAACTGAGTACTGCAGATATCTGCATTCCTTGTATAACCGAGTAGATTAATCTAGTAACAATTCCCCACATATCCCCAATACAACTATCCCGATTTTAGTAAGCCAATCACCACCCATAAAATCTCCCCAAAATCCTCCTAGATTGATTCCATTCCAAGTTTATCTCTCAGGAGGCCATTCGTTATACACCTGGACTCCTAGTCGCTCTCCCTAATTTATGGGTAACAGGAAAAAACTAGGTTTTATTGTTGATTACACGTACGGGCTGTACAATTAGAAAAGGTCCTCAGTTTTCCCATTTTTCTGGGGTAAACCCCAGCTGGACTTGTTCCAATATTGACTACAGTTATTTGCCGTAGTCAGAGTCAAGGAACTCACCCCAAGTAGAACTAGAAGAGGTCCGGTCAGGGCCATAGTGGTCGGCGGTCACAGCCCAAAGGGGTTGCAGCCCTTGGCAGACCCTTTTTAAGCCGCAACACCAGTTCCCCTCCGGTCTTGCCCTCTTCCTTCCTTTAAGGGGGTGCTTTCTTAGTACCCAAATTAATTGAGCACTGCTTGTGAAGGCCAGAGCTTTGCTAGATCAGTGGTTTGTCCAGACCTGAGCACTTGCCCGAGCCTGGCGATCCTCTTTATTTGCAAGGCTTTATGGCTACAGAAAACTGCCAGTTAGCCTGCAGTTCTTACAAATAAACACCACCTTCTACACCAAGGACAAATTCTAGTTCCAGCTCCTTTTTCCTGTTCTTCTTTTGCCAACAACTCCTTCCGATTATACTCGTTTGGAGTACCCATTGTTGTTTCCTATTACCCTTTCCCATTGTTTTCCAAACTTGGGGATTATTTACATTGCTCTCCATAGCTTCCCATGGCCATCGTTCACCTCGATTTGTTCCACCACAAACGTAACAATTAGTTATATTCAATGACTTAGCAATGTTTTCAGCAAGATTTACAAGTAGATTTTTAGCAACTGTGGGAATTTCATGTTTCACTCCTGTTTCTATTACAGGAGTAGCCGCAATAAAATTCCCACAGCAATTTAGTCAGATGTGACCTTCCACTCCTTCCCTGGACCTTTCACTCGTGACACATGTGTCCATCCTTTTTCAGCAGTTCTCACAGCTGTTTCTGTAGTGAATAAAACAAGGAAAGGTCCTTCCCAGAGGGGAGATAGGTTTCCTTCTTTCCATGTTTTTATCAGAATTTTATCTCCTGGTTCTAACTGATGAATTGCAAATCCTAAAGGTGGTGTTTGGGCCACCATCCCAATCTCTCTTCATTCTTTTAATCTTTTTCCAATGGTAATTATATCTTGTTGGATACTATGATCCTCAATTACATTGTTCCCCAGAGGCATTCCTTGAAAATAAGGCATGCCATAGAACATTTCATATGGCGATATTCCAGTCTCACTGTATGTTTTTGTTAAGTGCCAATGGTAAACGTTTCGTCCAGGGCATTTGTGTCTCAATCATTAATTTAGCCAATTGTTGTTTTATTGTTTGATTCATTCTTTCTACCTTCCCTGAGCTTTGTGGGTGCCACAGAGTGTGGTATTCCCACTGAATACCTAATGATTGACATAATAGTTTTATTATTTTAGAAGTAATGTGTGTGCCCTGGTCAGAATCAATGTACTGGATTATCCCATATCTAGGTATCAAATGTTCTAATAAAATTTTTACCACCATCTGTGCCGTAGCTCGTGCTACAGGGTACGCTTCTACCCACTGTGTTAAATGATCTACTATTACCAATAAATATTTTATCCTCCCTACCTTAGGCAATTCAGTGAAATGGACTTGTACTTTCTCAAAAGGTCTGTAAGCTGTTTTTCTCCCTCCCGTGGCTGCTTGTCGAAACACTGTCTTATTTACCTTTTGACAAATTAAGCAACCTTGTGTAATTTGCTTTGCTATTTCAAAAATTCCAATACAACCAAATTGTTTAAGAAAATGATCACTTAACGCTTTTGTACCCCAATGTGTTTGTGCATGCAAACGTTCTAATAATCGCCTGGTGTAGGCTTTTGGCAGCATTTCTCGCCCATCGGGCAGTGCCCATTTTCCTTGTTCTAATTTAGCTCCTATTTTCTTCAATTTTGTTTGTCCTTCTGGGGTAAACTCCTTCTCTCTTTCCTCTCGTCCTTCTTTGCTGGTGTCCTCCTTTGTTTGTATGACATTAATTTTGGCAACTTTAGTCCTCAAGGCTGCTTCCTGGGCCTCTTTAGCTGCTAAGTTATTTCCTCTAGTTCGGTAATCACCAAAAGTCCCTTTTGGTGTCCCCTCACATGTACCACTGCTATCTCCTTTGGTTCTCTTAACGCCTTTAAAATTTTTACTATTAATTCTTGATGTATTAAATTCCTCCCGTGAGTATTAATCCAACCTCTTTCTTCCCAAATTTTTCCAAAAGTGTGGACCACCCCATATGCGTATTTAGAATCTGTAAATACAGTCCCGCTTCTTCCTTTTAATAATTCCAGGGCCCTACATAGCGCATACAGCTCACAAGCCTGAGCTGACCATGATGGACTAAGAGGTCCTGATTCCACAATTTCTAAGTCCTTATTAATTATTGCATATCCCGATTTTCTCTTCCCTTCTACCACTCGGGAGGAGCCATCTATAAACAGCGCTTCTCCATTTTTCAACTCAGCATCTCTTAGATCTGGTCTCACCTTAGTCTGGGTCTCAATTACCTCTAAACAGTTATGTTGTAATTCCTCTGATGGTTCTCCAAACAAAAATTGTGCTGGACTCTGAGCAGAAGTCACCCTCAGTTCTAAGTCAGGGGAGTCTATTAGTATTGCTTCATACTTTAGGGTCCGGCTGTCCGTTAACCATTTTTCCGCTTCTTGTTGTAAAACATTTCTGACATTGTGTGGGGTATACACTTTTAAAGGAGCACTAAAGGTAATCTTCCTAACTTCCTCTATTAATAATGCTGTAGCAACCAAAGCTTGGAGACAAGCAGGCCATGCTCTGCTTACTGGATCAAGTAACTTAGAACAATGCCCCATGGGTTTTTTGGATTCCTGCCCAGTCTTGAGTAAGAACTCCATATGCTGTCTGGCTTGATGTATTCACAAAGAGATAGAAAGGTTTTTCTAGATCTGGGAGGCTCAATACAGGTGCTTGTATTAATGCCCTTTTTACTTCCTCAATTCTCTGATCATCTTCAATAAACCACTTAAGTTGGTTATTAGTTAATTTTTCATATAAGAATTTTACTTTATCACTATAATTTTCAAGCCATGGTCTACAATATCCTACTAATCCCAGTATTTGCCTAATTTCCGTTTTAGTCTGTGGGGGTCTTAAGGATAGAATCCCAGATACCCTATCAGGATCTAACTTCTTCCTTCCCTTACTCAGCCAATGTACTAAATATTTTACTTCTTGTTCTACAAACTGTAGCTTTGATCGGGACACCTTTAATCCCTTTTCCCCTTGAAAATTTAACAATTTAATGGTGGCTTTTCGGATCCCCTCTTCAGTTTCTCCTGCTACTAATGAATCGTCCACATATTGCAATAATTTTACCTCCTTAGGTATTGTGAAATCTTGTAGAATTGTTTCTAAAGTTTGTCCAAATAGATTTGGTGACTCCGTAAACCCTTGTGGTAACACAGTCCATCTTAATTGTTGTTTTTGTCCTGTTTCGGGGTCCTCCCACTCAAAGGCAAAATAATCTCTGGATGCCTCATCCAGAGGACAGGCCCAAAAAGCATCTTTCAAATCTATTACACTATACCAAGTATGTTTGGGAGATATATGACTCAATAAAGTATAAGGATTTGCCACCACAGGGAATTTAGTGATTGTTCGCTGATTTACAGCTCTTAAGTCCTGCACCATCCTGTATGACCCATCCGGCTTTTTTACGGGAAGAATGGGCGTGTTACGAGGTGACATACATGGTTCTAGGGTTCCTTTTACCAAAAGTCTGTCAACTACAGGTTTTAATCCTTTTTGACCCTCCATAGGTATAGGGTATAGCTTGATTCTAATTGGGCGGTGCGGATCTATTATTTGAATGCTTATGGGGTCCATTTTGTCTTTCCAGTTTCCCCTTCCTTATACCACACTGAGGGGTTAATAGCTTCTTCATCCTCTTGTGTTAAAGTGTATAATTTAATCTGCAATTTGTCCCCTTGACTCTGAATGCTCAAGTTTAACTTCAAAATCAAATCCCTTCCTAATAAATTGTATTCCGCTTCAGGGAGCAAAAGTAAATCATTAAGACAAATTTTCTTTTCTGTTTCTACTTCTACATCTTTCAATATATTTACTTTAAAAGGCTCTCCTTTTGCTCCTGCTACTGACACGTAACTCTTCCCTTTTTCTATTCCTTTTGGAAGTTTTTGAATGGTTGACTTTTCGGCCCCTGTATCCACTAAAAATAAAACTTCCTCTTTATGGGGACCAATCAATAATTTTATCAAGGGCTCTGTTGATGTTGAAGTCCCCAGAAGATAGAGCCCCCAACACCCCTAATCTTCTTTGAACATCTTCTCATCTTGTTCCCGCTGACGGCAGTTCTTCTGAACATGTCCCCTCTTGTTACAGTAGTAACAGACGGGAATTGTAAATCTTCCTCGATAAGGCTGTCCCCAGGGTGTCTGCTCTATTCTTTTTTCCCTTTTCTCTCCAGGAGTCGTCTTATTTTTCTGACTTTCCCTTACTGCTGCTACAAAAATTTTTGCTTTTGCTTTTTGTTTTTCTTCGTCCCTCCTAACATAGACTTTCTGGGCTTCTCTAAGTAACTCCTCTAATCCTCTTTCTTGCCAATCCTCCAATTTTTCTAATTTCCTTCTTATATCCCCCCAGGATTTAGCTACAAATTGTGTTCTAAGGAGTGCGGTCCCAGCCACTGTATTCGGATCAATTCCAGAATACATTGGTAGGTTTTTCCTCAACCTCTCCAACCATTCTGTTGGAGATTCGTCTTTCCCTTGTTGTTCATTAAATGCTTTAGTAATGTTTTGCCCTCGGGGAACCGCTTCCCTTATTCCCTGTATGATTAACGTTCTCAAATCCCTCATATTTTGTCTTCCTGGGGGTTGTTGATGATCCCAGTGGGGATCCACATTTGGCCATTTCTGATCTCCCGGGGGTCCTGCCTGACTCTGTCTTTCCCAAATTCTCATTCCAGCTTGTCTAATCATTCCCCTTTCCTCAACAGTGAATAGGATCCCTAAAATGGACTGTATTTCTTCCCAGGTATAAGTATTGGGGCCTAGGAATTGGTCCAATTTTTCAGCTACTCCGAGGGGATCATCTAATAGGGTCCCCATTTCTTTCTTGAAATTTCTTACGTCTGTGGTATTTAACGGGACTGCCACAAACCCGATGCCTCCCTGATTGCCTCCGAGGGGTACTTCTCGTAAGGGATATAGAGAAGCTCCCTCAGATACAGCAGTCCTACTTCTCGTACATGCAGCCGGAGGTCGATCTAATTCCGGTGCTGTTGGTGGTGGAGATAGGGGCAACGGTGGTACAGAGAGAGGTACTACGGCCACCGGAGGGGGAGCCGCCGCCGGAGATGGATTATTAGAACATGGAGGCGGTAGGTTATCCAGTGGCTCCCATTTATCATCTTTTTCCTTTTCACTTTTCCCCTCTTCTTCTTCCTCAAACTTTTCATCTGTTTTTAATGTAAGTATTGAGGCTGGAAAAGAACGTAAAGTTCTGTCCCATAATCCTGCATAATCACTTTCCTCCTGACTAAAAGGTTCCTTTGAATTAACATATATATTTAAGGCCTGGCAGACCCAGTCTTCAAAAGATCCAAAAGTGGGCCAAAAGACATGTGGTCTCAAACGTTCTTTTGGCCATTCTACCATACAATATTGAACTAATTTTAATTTACTTTTTCCTTTTCTGGGGCCCCTATCATTCCAATTTTCAATCATTATTCCTAATGGACTCTCCGGAGGTATTTCTAGTAATTCGCTCCCTTTCTTCTGGTCCTGGGGTCTCGATTTCGTCTGACCCATCTAGGAATTTTTACTGTGGCAATTCCTACAGCCCTTGGCTACCAGTAAGAGTGTCTTGCAGGGGGTTTAGGACCTATCACCCACCCACGAATCCTATAAGAATCGCTTCGGTCCTTCACCGGCCAAGTCCCTCGCGGGAGATTGGAACCGCGGTTAGAAGGCCTCCACAATCGCTTCAGAACT
Organism: Phaethon aethereus; assembly: GCF_964289735.1. NCBI lineage: Eukaryota > Metazoa > Chordata > Aves > Phaethontiformes > Phaethontidae > Phaethon > Phaethon aethereus. The sequence goes on along the minus strand of NW_028114301.1, from coordinate 114,715 downwards.
AGCTTCCGTCTCAGTCACACTCTTACACACACAGGCAACCGAATCCTACCCAACTGAACGGTATACACCTTAAATACTTACGACTCCGTCGTCTTCGTTCGGATCTTCGCGCGCAGAATTACGGGCAAAATAAACTGCTGCAACCGGCAAGGGAGCTCATAAAAAATCAAATTCTTTGCTTGCCCCTATTCGGGTTCAGGATGGTGTTAGTCCCGACCCGACCCGATCAGGAGCCACCAAAAGGTGGGGCGCCCCTCCTAGATCAAGTCAGAATTCAGGAACCAAGACCATCCCGGACGAGCCCCCAATTGTTATAAATGATTTCGTCCCAAACACGATTCCAATTCAAATTTACAATTTATTAAGCGAATAGAGGCAAGCAAACAGCGCTGGGTGCGCCGGGAGTCTCTGCTCCACCAAGACGCACGCGGTTCAGCTCCTGTTCCTGGTTTATAACCTGTCCGTTAATACATATTCATGAACAGGCGTGTCTTCTTCGGCGCATGCCCTCTTTTCCTGCTAGAGTCTTCTCGAATCTTCCTCGGCGTGCCCCCAGGATGACCCCAAACCGTATGCATGCACTTTCTTTACACAATACTATGCGGTCAGTGGTCAAACTGGTTTGAGCTGATATACGAGCCAAGTAGTTTAACCTTCTCCTGTAAAATACCCCTTTTTATGGTGCAGGAGAAATCCATAAAAGTCCAGAAGATTACACTTCATCACACGAATCAGATGAACATATTTCACACCTCTAAGTATGGATCTGCATGTGGCCCACAATCTAGTAATGTTTCTTGCATATGGACCACCCCTGATCATAAAAGACGTTTTAAACAATGGGTGAAGAGACCCCATTATACCATGTCATTGGAACCAGACAGGCTATGGAATTGTATAAACAAGATAAATTGTTACAATATGGATGATTATCTATGGATACCGTTTGCCTCAGACCTCCATCACGCCTTAAGAAGTATATGCCTGTGCCACAATTACAGTGCTCCAATCCCTAGCTTACAGACAGCATGTCAGATAGAATCCTCTAAACACACGGCTAGTAAATGTAGGATTCCTTCCCAACATTATAAAAAACGGATGCAAGACTCATGAGCCAGTAGTAAAGAGCACAAGTACCACTCTAATGTATCCTGCACTGCTTGAGACCGTATGGGTATGTTCTAATGAAGAGATATCAGATTACAGTCAACCCTATTGGGATGGGTTAGAATGCACTTTAGGAATTCCACAAGTTTATCTCCCATAATAGCTTTTAATCATACTCAGGAGTCATTCACTGTAGTCATTCATGAAACCAAGAGGGTACAGAACAAAGAGAAATGTATTGCCCTCCGTGTCACGGCCAAGCTATTATACAGCAGGGATGAGAGTAAGCTTAGCAATGGGATTGTTTTGGACTTCTTCGGCTGTGATAATTGAAAATTGATTATATCTAGAAAATCTACCATGGCAAGGAGAGACTCTAGCTAATTGTATGCAGCCAGCCAGCAAGGCTAAGCAACACCCAGCTTGTACCCACGAGCAGCCTCACAGATGACTTTAGAAAATCAATTAGCATTGAATATGGTACTACTAAAGGAGAACAGCGTTTGTGGATGGCTGAATAACACCTATCCTGGCAAAACCTGCTGTCAATTCCAAATGTGTCCGCTACTCTGCATCAAGCTAGAGATGAAATGCAAAAAACTGTGGACCAAACCCATGAGCTCAATGAGAAGATGAAACCAAGCAACTGGCAATGAACGAGGTGGATTTAAAATATTTTCAGTTGGCTCAGATTAAAAGTTAGTGGATGGGATCATAGTCTAACCCAGTATGTATTAATGTTTATCATAATTGTTATTGTTATTGTCCGTATTTGATTGTCACGTGTGAAATCTATAACTAGAGCTGTAACCATGCGTGTTAAGAGGATCCACATCTATGATCCTGAATACATCCCTTTAATACCATCCCCTATTATAAATTGCGACAAGCGAGGGAAGGCAAGCAGTCGACTCAATATGAGTGATAAGGCAAGCTTCAACTTTATTGCAAAACCTTACACATATTTATACACTAAGTTCTACCTTATGCATACTTGTCTTACAATCATTGGCTTAGCCCTAAAGATTGCATTATCATACTCCTCCTACTTGCGGTTACTGCTACGTGGTCCGGGTTCCATCCTGTTTTTCTTATACAGTGCTGCTTCTTAGCTGTTTACCACAGCTCCTTCTCCTCAAGGCCGAGCCCTGCAGATGTCCAGCTGTTTACCAGCTTCCCAATGCCACAGCTCCCTCTTCTCAAGGCCGAGCCGTGCAGATATCTAGCTGTTTACCAGCTTCTCAATGCTGCAGCTCCTTCTCCTTAAGGTCGAGCCGTGCAGAGTGATCAAAACATCTCCCCCTTTTTGTTTTTGTATAAACAAAACCTGATGGATCATTCGCAACCCGAGGACTGTGAGAAAGATGGACCCTCTGTACCTTCTTGTATCGTCCTGTGCCACGAACTCAGCCCAGCAGTCGGTAGGTGCCAGCTTTACGTGGGCGTCCCCACGGAGGCAACGGTGGCCTTGCCGTACACCGGCCCACTGCCCTTCAGGAAATCCCGGTATTACACATTTGTAGAGGAACGAGTTTCGACACACGTGGCCAGCGAGTGTCGGAACTCACCTCAGTTGTCACCTTTTAACACAGGGAGCCTATGGCGTATGCGCCCGCTGGCCAGACGTGCTGCACGCGCCACAGCCCTCCCGTCTATTGGTTCGTAGGCTTTGTTCACACGGCATTTTTTCATAAATCGGCAGTCACATATCAACTTATGCTTAAGTCAATAGCAGAATATTACAAAGCAAAACAAATCTAGCTGTACTACTTCTAGTGATATAAACTACTCCTAGTGATAGAAAAAAGGTACTTGTATAAGGGTATGAAGACCAATATTATATCTTACCAAAGCATTTGTAGTTAGAGAACACTTTGCCTCAAAAGCTTTCCACGTTCATCTCATGATACCGCAAATTTCAGTGTGATTTACCCCTACTTTTTCTTTTGACTGAGGTGGCATCCAGATTGCGATGACACCTGATAGTGTCATGATGTGTCCAACGATGACGATGGCGACTGCCGCACCCATGGCCTCACCCACTTCGAGGCACCTGCAAAGTGGGTAAAACCATGGGTAAAACCATGGGTAAAACAGCCACCACCGTCAACCTCGTCCCCTGGTTAGCAGTTGAAAAGGTCCTTTCTCCTTCCTCAAATAATTTAGCACATATAAGGCTTTATTCAAACGTTCTTAGGGTAATGTGGTAGCCTCTCCCCCTTTTTGTTTTGAGCGTGATTATCTAACAAAGCTCATTCATTGGGTGTGTAAGATACTTGTTGGAGTTATTCGCTAGCCAAGCATTCTTTACTACCTTTTGAACCATTCCTTGTAGACAATGCAATAAACATGGTACAATAAGCATTAGTATTAAGATAACAAGTACTATAACAACTGCCCCTTTTATTAAGTCTTGTAACCATCCACTTAGGCCCAAACTTGTCAGCTATGATTCGAGGTTTAGTGAACTTGTCTGTAACCTGTCTGTTAAGTCCTTCAGTTTTTGTAATTGTTGAGTTACCGACTGTGATGTATCTGTTAAATTCATACAACACATGCCATCAAACTCCTCACACCCGTGCCCTTGGGCCAAAAGTAGGAAGTCGATAGCTGCCCTATTTTGCAATGTCGCATGCCTTATTGAGTCAGTTTCCATTAACAAAGCACTGAGTGTTGCAGAAGTAGCATTGGTTTGTTTCGCTAGCCAACATCCCAATTTATTTAAAGTGGTTAAGCCTTGGGCAGCAGCGACCCCAGGGGCAAGGAAAGAGGTTAGTATGGTTTTGTCCGCAGTCCAAAAATCCAGTTGGTCATTGCACTCTTCCTGATATTTTCAAATCTGTCATCTTATTCTATGCCGTGGGGTAAGGTTCAATATCATAGAAGTGTTGGGAGTTAACAATGTTAGGTGCCCCAATGTGTAAGGACCACCTCTCAAACGGGAGGGAACACCGTGCCATGCACGATCACCACAAATCAAGAATATTCCTTTAGGGAGTCTCATTGGGACAATAGTAGAGCGCGAGATGTTGCTCGTTGTATAATTACACCAATTGGTAGCATTCTGAAAAATGGCTAACGTGGGGTTTACATCCTGTGACCTGGTATCGTCCTGTCCTGTATAATTAAAATATAAACAGGTAGGGGCTGTCATGCATCCTAAAATACCCAACTCCTGCGGTTCCAACAACTCCTGTGGTCCGTGTGTCATCCATCCGTCCCACTTATCCATAGCTGCAGAGGTGTTTGTTATTTTTTAAAAACAAGGTTAGGTCAGGGGTGGTCTTCTTTACCACCATTGTCGAATCATAGTCCCCTAAGGGCAGACCAACTAAGCATGTTGTAAACAGATTCTCAGCAGTGGATATAGATAAGCAAAGGTGGCCTTGGCCCGTTTGATTAGCTAGTGTAACCCAGATATTTTTTCTTGGTTGAACGGAAAACCACGCCTGAACCTGGCATATCAAACACGTGACTATCAGACTCACGAACAACGGGATTTGCGTCCTGCGTCGGTAAAGACTGTCATCCCATTCACTGGGGTCTCCGATCACATAGGCATTTCTTCAAACTGCTGATTAGCCAACAGTGACAATAATCTATCGGACGGATAGCTATTTGTAACCTGTTCTAAAAAATCAGAGATTGCGATCTGAAACTCCAGAGAACTGGCTAACAACCAATCTAAGTACTTTTGAGATACAGGAACATAAATTATTACAGGTTCTAATCCAGATATTTCTACAATTCTTTGTCTTCCCTTAATAATGAGTTGTGCAAATAATTCATATCTGGTGACCACTATTTTTCTGGGTTGATAGGAGAGAAAAACCCATTCTAATACTTTCAAACTGTTTGCTGTATTTCCTAACTGTACGGTCAATCCTAGTGGATATTGCCGTTCCCCTCCTGAATTAACTATCATAAGCGAGATACTCTCAGTAGGTGAACATCTGTGAGCATAGGTTGTTGCTATCTTCTCAGTAATTTTCTGCAAAGCCTGGTGTTGATCCTCGTCCAGTTGACGTCGCTCTGGAGCCTCCACCGAAGACTCCAGGAGCGGCATCAATGGCCTCAGATCATCATTAGTAATTCCGCAAATATTGCGAACCCACTGTATATCCCCCATTAATTTTTGGACATCAGAAAGATTTTCTATTTTCGCCTTAATCTTTATTTTTTGTGGGTGGACCACTGCCCTGGTAATAATCCAGCTCAAATATTGCCATGGTTCCTTCTTTTGAATTTTTTTCGGTGCTATTTTTAAACCCCGTTTTCCTAAATAGTGCTCTAAGTGCTGTAAAATGTGGTCTGCATTCAATTGTGTCCCTGCTATTAATATATCAACTATATAATGATACGTTATTAAATCTGGATACTTTTTCCACACCGGTTCTAGAGCCCATGCCACAAATGTCTGACACATCGTAGGTGAATTTTGCATTCCTTGTGGTAACACTACCCAATGATACTTTTTGCTAGCTCTCCTTTATTTACCGATGGTACCATAAAGGCAAACTTCTCTGCATCCTCAGCTGCTAAGGGAATGGTAAAAAAGCAATTGAAATATACTCTTCGATTCCCTGCAAAAGAAATGATACATTTGTGACAATAATTACGACGACATAGAACAAACCCACAACACCGTTTTACAAATATGGCATATTGAAGTTCCTGCTCTTGAACGTCCGGGGAGAGCCGCTGAGACAGTCAACGAGCCGTCATTCCGCATACAAAAGAGTGAAAGCATCAGCTGGCGGTACGTCGGAGTTGACTGCGTCCGTGGGACGTGTGACAAGGTCTTCAGGTCTTACTGCCGGCCGTACCGACCTGGTCGGTACCCACTTCGCTCCGTCCCCTCCCTCTCTGCCAAAGTCTCTTGTCTCATGCCTCGCCAATGTTGGGCAGGGTCGGATCTTGACTTGGGGGAAGGATCATCCCAGGCAGCCCCCTCCTGTTGCGGCACGCACGGGTCAGGAGGCGGGGGCCAAGGAGGACTCGCCACCTCCGTTGGTTGCGTTAGCGGGGGCGGGGGGCGGGCGGGGTGGGGGGGGAGGCGGGCGGGGGTTGCTCGTTCTCACCATTCCCAGCTCGGCCTCCCTTCTCTCCCGGGGCTGTGGCAGCGGCAGCTGCTGCCGCCGTCCGCTCTGATTTTATCCCCTTTATAGAGTCTCTGACTAATCGCCAGGTTGTTAACACTTTCGCGGCCGTATGATCCTCTTTAGAGGCTGCCTCAAACACCAATTTCCCTGCTTTCTCCCAGGTAGGTAACTCAAAAGCTGTTGCAGAGTCTGCTGCTAGCCCCTGGCTCTTCAAAACAGTCTCGAATAGCAATCGCCACGTTGTTGCTAGCTCCGCTGCTTGCCCATCTCCTTTCGAGACTCACCCCATTGATCTTTCACATGGGCACACAGGGGAACACTGAGTACATTGTTCTGGGCAACGTTGTCCCGTCTTGCCCTCACATACATCATCGTAGATCTGTTTCTCTGACTTATTTATGCAGCCGGTTTACTCGGTGCATCTGGCACCTCAGGAGGTGCAGTCAGAGTCGCTGAAGGTCCTGGACCCTCTGACTCAGTTAAAAAGGGATTGGTTGAAGACGGTTTAACAGCCTCCTCCATATCAGCTGCAGCTTTTCTCTCTGCCTTTAAGGCTTTTAATGTGGTTAACATCAACTTCCATGCCGTCACTAACTCTGCGGTGGTTTTATCTCCATTCCCAATATGTTCCTATAACATTTTTCCTATCTCCTCCCACGTCTCTGCCTTAAACGCCACGGACGCATCGGGGGGGTACCCTTTTTGGCACCAAATTAGAAGCCTTCTAAGTGTATATTCATCATATTTCAGTCCTCTCTTAGAGAGCATATGTGGCAGGAGTCTGACCATCGCCCCTTCTTCATGTGATGCGTTCTGCCTTTAGTTCTTTTAATGTCTCTAGGATCAACCTCCAGAGCGTCGTAAATTTTATACTGTCTTTGTTGCCTGTGCTATTCACTTTTCAGTTTTATATCTTTTCATGCAATTAATAACATCTCTCCAAGATTTCATTAATTTTTTTTGCTGATTTATCATCATCGATTACTAGATCCCACAATCAATCTCCATAAGAACGCCACTCGTCTACTTCAAACATACTTTCAGGGTCTTTAAAAGACCCTTTCGCTTTCCCTAACGTAATTAACCCAGCCAGATCTTTTAATTGGCTTACTCCCCGCTTTTCTAAAAAGCATTTTAAGATTTCGAACGCTACCTCTATTTCCATTGCGCGCTATGTTGACCTTCTTAATTATCCGGTCAATTATTTTTGCAGCCTTTTCCCATGGGTAGCCTTCTTTCGGACGGCGAACCCCTTCTTAATTATCCTGGGTTCAAGCACGGATCAGGCGCGCCGCGGCAGCGTCCGCCGATCTTCTGCTCCCTGGTCGCTGCTACCAGTGCTTCTCCGATCTCGCTGTCCGGTGAAAAACAAGGATGGGGTCCCTGTTCGGGCGCCACTTGCGACGAGTGAGGGAAGGCAAGCAGTCGACTCAATATGAGTGATAAGGCAAGCTTCAACTTTATTGCAAAACCTTACACATATTTATACACTAAGTTCTACCTTATGCATACTTGTCTTACAATCATTGGCTTAGCCCTAAAGATTGCATTATCATACTCCTCCTACTTGCGGTTACTGCTACGTGGTCCGGGTTCCATCCTGTTTTTCTTATACAGCGCTGCTTCTTAGCTGTTTACCACAGCTCCTTCTCCTCAAGGCCGAGCCCTGCAGATGTCCAGCTGTTTACCAGCTTCCCAATGCCACAGCTCCCTCTTCTCAAGGCCGAGCCGTGCAGATATCTAGCTGTTTACCAGCTTCTCAATGCTGCAGCTCCTTCTCCTTAAGGTCGAGCCGTGCAGAGTGATCCCAACAATAAATTACCAACCAACAAGAGAGGATGAAAACACAGGAAGGAGAGATGAATGCCTCGACCCACCTAAATACAAATTACACAATGTTCCTCTCAGTGAGTTGTGACTAAGGTCACAGGGTGGATAATGTGGGAAACCACTGTGGGTCTGTAGGGAGTAGCAGGGTTTGACTGGAGCAACACGCTCCTCTTCAAAAGCAACCCTGATGGGTTGCAGTCAGACAGTCTCATAACTGACTATTGTTGAGTGATGTCTGGGATGAGGCGAAAGCCTTGCAGCCTGATGTTCTACGGCAAGGCCACAAAGACCTCCATCAAACGTGAGTAAGCTGACCATTATTAATAACTGAAATTCTTATTAACTATTCATTCCTATTGATCGATGCTATTTGAGTTATATAGTATCTATCGGTCTACAACAAATAAATGAATAAAAAATTAATGAACTGATTAAGTTTTTATTAATCAAATTAGTCTAAATCAATCATTAATAATTACTTATTAATAACAGTCGTTACCTATTAAGATCGATTATTTTATTTATTAGTATTTTGTGGTACTGCATTAACACTACTGTCCTCCAGTTACTTATCATGTATTTTTTTTTCTTTATCATCACTCTGATTTACTGTTGTAATTATCTACTATCAATTCATCATTATTAATTATCATTAATTACACGTGCTACACGACGGCTCTGTTCCTCACCTAGAACTTGTTATCAGTAAAGTAGTTCCTTATTAACGTGATCTTAATCCACTGGATGTTAATTCCAGTAAATATTAATCTGTATTGCTCTATCGCTAATCATTACTTCGTATATTAATTACCGGTTAATGAATTATTTATTACATTCATTAACCATAGGTCGGTGTATGTTAATCCATCAAGAATTAGCAGAGAGTGCCAGATCAGCATTTGTCCTAAACCTGCTCTCCCCACTCCCTCCTCGCAAACCGCCCGCCTGCCCTCACCCCGGAGAGTTCTGTGTAAAGACACCCACACGCACCCTGCACACCCCCCGTTTCTTTTTGATTGTCATTTTTTTAGCTATTTATTTATCTAGCCTCCCTCCCCCTTACCTTTTCTTACTCTTCTCTCTCACCACCGGGGACCGGGGACCGGGGACCAGGCAGAGGCGGCGGTGCCCAGCCCCAGCCGCCCGCCCTCCCCACCCCACCGCAGCGAGCCCCATTGCTACAAGGCCGCCAGAAGTTAATCTGCTTATGTGTAAACGTGGTGGCAGCTGAGGTATGTTTAAGAATACTGGTAAGTGTTGCTAGAAACCTACAAATATTTTCCGGGTGTTAACCGCGGGGTGCCAGCTTTGTGGGCCTACCACCCAGCACCCAGCTCTGCGCAGGTCTGGAATAAACCGGTATCTTGTCTCGGTGTGTGAGACTGGCCTATCGCACGCCGGGAAACGAAACCGCCTTTTCGGACACCACCATCAGCAAAGCAGCGACCCCGCTTTGCCTGAGGCTGCTGGGCCTGTCCTCTGGGCGCTGCTCACCACTGGAACGCATCCCGCTGGCGACGGACACGCCGACGGCCGCTAGCGAGAGGCGCGGCCCACCTCTCCGGCAGCCGGAGCCCGGCCTCGGGGACGCAGGTCTCTGCCCAGGCCGAGGCACGGGGCTGCTGCTTTCCCAGGGACGGCTTCAACCGGGAGCCGAGCCGAGCACATCGCCCGCAGGCGGACACCGAGGCGGGCCACAGCGCAGGCTGTAGCAGAGAAGGCGGCGTTGTCCACAGCGTTACCAGACTTTTTCGTTTCTTACTGCGTGCACACCCGCCACACACGCTCCCAAACCGGCCCCGGCACGAACCCCTCGCCCGCGGCCACACGCACACACGGAGACACCCCCCCTCCCCCTTCCGCCAGCAGTTTTGCCGGCCCGGGGAAGGAAGGAAGGCGGGAGACTTTAGGACCCCGCGGCGTCCCTGCCGCACCCGTGCCCCCCTCCCGCCTTTCGTCCTCAGTCCGTCGGTCGGCCAGTCCGTCGGTCAGTCACCCTGCTGAAGGTATGCGAGGCACAAAGCGGGGGTATTGTTTAGGCTCTGTCAGGAGTCAACGAGGCGCAAGCCTGAGGGAAGGAACAAGGCAACCGCAAAGGGAACGCAACTGCCGACCTTTGAGTGAACTATCCTAAGTAACATCTAATTAACATCGACTCGGCATAGCACAAGCCTGCCCTCCGGTAGGGGAAGACCCCTACCCACAGAAGCCCCTTCCTCACGGGGCACGCGCAGTAAAAAAGGAGGACGCTGTCGCCGTGGAGACGAGGCTTGCGGGAACCAACAGGCGCAAGGGCGCCTGCGCCAGCTCTCAAAAAAATAACGGTGACTTGTTGCTCGGAGCGTAGAAATATTTTCCCTGCGTTAACCGAGGCGCGCCAGCTTTGTGGGCCTACCACCGGCACCCAGCTCGGCGCAGGGGCGGAAGAAAAGCCGCCGTCTCGACTCCGTGTGTTTCCCGGCGCTCTGCGCACCGGGTGACGGAACCCGCGTTTGGCACAACAGCCCCGCTGCGCGCGGGCCGCCGCCGCCGCGCGGTGAAAACCAACGAACGCGAACGGCGGGGGAGGTGAAAAACGAAAAGAGAAAAAAAACCCCCAACCCAACCGACCCAAACAGAAACCTCCGAAAAGCGCCGCCATCCCCCCTCCCCCAGCCAGCCTCTGCGCCAGGCTCCCTCCCCCGCCGCCGGGGGGGCCGGTTGCCGGGCACCGGGGCGCACGCGGCTGCAGCCCCCCTTGCCCCCCGCTGCTCCGGGGCGCCGGAGAGTCTGCGGCCGGGGGGGGCCGCACCCACCGGCCTGCGGGTCCGGAGCTGCAGCGCAGGGAGGGGGAGCGCGCGCGCGCGCGGGGGGGGGTGGCTGAGTGACTCTGAGCGCGCGTGTGTCGCGGGGGGGGGCGGTGTCTGCAGGATCGCGGGCGCAGACTTTAATATATTTATTTTTAACAACGGCTTCTTTAGCCTGGGGAAGTGGAGGGTCAGGGCACTGCAGTGCTCAGTTTGGGATCCTTCCCTTAGAGTTGAATTCGACCCCGGGGCCGTAGGGGAAGTCGTCAAATTTGGTGACGGTATTTGACGGGTAGCTGGATTATACGGGGGAGGTAAGTGATCTAGGGGGTCCCAATCCTTCTTTTCCTTTTCTATGTGTTGCTCCCCTACGGTCTTATTTTTATGAAAAATGCCCACACAGGCCTTTATCCATAAACTAGCATACTCGCTCTCCTCTTGGCAAAACGGTTCCTTAGAATTTACATACAGGTTTAGCGCCTGACAAACCCAATCCTCAAATGACCCAAATACAGGCCAAAAAAACCGTGGGGTCTCAAGGGGTTCTTTGGCCATTTTACCATACAATATTAACTAATTTCTCTTTTGTCTTCCCTTTTCCAGGGCCCTTATTATTCCAATGTTTTAACATTATTCCTAATGGAATCTCCGGAGGTATTTTTAGTAATTCGCTCCCTTTCTTCTGGTCCTGGGTTCTCGATTTCGTCTGACCCATCTAGGAATTTTTACTGTGGCAATTCCTCCAGCCCTTGGTTACCAAGCAGAGTGTCTTGCAGGGGGTTTCAAACTTGTCACTCACCTATGGATCCTATAAAAATCGCTTCGGTCCTTTACCGGCCAAGTCCCTCGCGGGAGATTGGAACCGCGGTTAGAAGACCTCCACAATCGCTTCGGAACGAGGTTCCGTCTCAGTCACACTCTTACACACACAGGCAACCGAATCCCACCCAACCGAACGGTATACACCTTAAATACTTACAACCCCGTCGTCTTCGTTCGGATCTTCGCGCGCAGAATTACGGGCAAAATAAACTGCTGCAGCCGGCAAGGGAGCTCATAAAAAATCAAATTCTTTGCTTGCCCCTATTTGGGTTCAGGATGGTGTTAGTCCCGACCCGACCCGATCAGGAGCCACCAAAAGGTGGGGCGCCCCTCCTAGATCAAGTCAGTATTCAGGAACCAAGACCATCCCGGACGAGTCCCCAGTTGTGATAAATGATTTAGTCCCAAACAGGATTCCAATTTAAGTTTGCAATTTATTAAACAAATAGAGGCAAGCAAACAGCGCTGGGTGCGTCGGGAGTCTCCGCTCCACCAAGACGCACACCTTCACTTCTTACAATTCCTTCCTTTATACTTCTCTAGGCTTCGTTTCTTGCCTTTCTCCGCCTTTTTCTTGGAAGACGACTCTTTCTTTAAGTACGTCACCACTTCCCCGGTCTGCGCATGCTTCATCTTTTTCTAGGTGGTCGTCCGGTGGTCGTTGGGAGGAAGATGCTCCTCTTCGTCAGTGCACTGTACGTGACCTCACCTGTGCAGGTGCTCCGTTATTCCACTTATATTATGCTACCTTATTTGGCTATACATTTTCTTGACATTTCTGCGGTTATTTACAACACTGGTTTGCACTAGTATATCAGGAACTAACTTACATATCAGGAGGCTACATAAGTTACACATATCAAGGGAGTTACCCAAACTATACTTATCAGGAAGTTACATAAAGACTACCACTCCCCTGTTTATGGTCATGCCCTACATATATTCCTTTATTTCAATATAAATGACATTTGCTTCAAGCTTATATTCACTAGATTTTCTTTACACGAATCGCTCATTCCTCACAGTTTCAGGGACAATGGAGCTTTTCTTAGTAGCGGGAAGAGCAAGAAACCTCCACAAATTACAGCTGGGAAGGTTCTGTCTGGATGTGAGAAAAAATAATCCTCACTGAGAGGGTAGTCTTGTGCTGCAAGAGATCACCCAGAGGGAGTCTGGATTATCCCATGGCTTTGTGTTTCAAGGAGCAGCTGGTGAGGGTGGAGAGCCATCAGTGAAGGCATAGAAATGCCAGGGTGAGAGCTAGGTGGGAAAGCAAGATGGCTGTCAGCAAGCTGAAGGGAAAGAGGTGAGGCATGGGACAGTGTAGGGCAGCCTGCATAGAGATGGCCAAGGGTTCTAGCAAGACCGAGAGGTCCAAAAGGACTGAGGTGTTTGTCGTCTTGACTATAGCAGCTGTCTCTACCACCAGGGCCAGTGAGACAAAACTTTATTCTTCTCTTCTCAGAAACTGCCTTCCCAGGACCTGGGCTCAGGGTTTGGCCTTGCCTGCTTCATAAAACGAACCAAGGGTTTTCTCAGCATTACAGCCACCTGTGCAGTGCCCTTGCCTACCTGCAGTCACCGTCTCCAAGTATCTGCTCTAATGAGTCAATGAGGAGCCTTTGGCAGTAATGGGTCTCATTAAGTCCCATTAATGCTTCAAGGTATTTTGGGGTTTGCTTCTGGCTTTGACTTCTTGAGAGGTTTGTTCAGTCTTCTCCCAGTATCTGAGGTTCACGGACTGAGCCCCAAATACACCATGGGGCTCCTTAAAACACAGAAAGCCCTAACAAGTCATGCCTCTTCCTGTAACGTTCTCCACGTCTGCAAGACTCGTATAGCTAATCTGAGTTGTTTCATAGCATGGTTAAGAAGGAAGATTTCAAAGTGCACCTAATAAAGTTATTTTTAATTTTAAAGGCGGTATTTTGTTAATTTCAGTTTAAAGAAGTGATAGAAGCATTATCCAACTGATATGGATCCTGAGTGTCAGGAGCGTCTCCTGAGGAGGTCTGGACAGGTAGGAAAAGCAGTCCCTTGAGATCTGACACTGGGTGGACAACCTTGCTCCTCACCTCCCCAGACTCCCCACCTGTCGTTGGCCACCTGGGATTTACATCACTTTCCCTTCATCAGACTTCTCTGAACTCTGGGAGCTGAATGTTAGAGCTCCATTGCACCATCTCCCACCCACTTTCCTTAGAGGACTGGCTGCACACAGGCACAGAAGGATGTTTCCCATTTGCAAGCAAAGCAAAGTAAAGCACGATCAAGTGTCTTAAGCAATAAAACACTCCTCAACCATATACTAAGTACAAGCTGCCTCTAATGAGGTCGCCTTTCTACAAGGGATGATCTTACGAGAAATGTTTTAGATAGATAGATAGATAGATAAAGGTAGATACAATTAAAAGAGTTGGCTAAAGATACCGTTATACTACTGAAAGACAGGCAGGCTTTTAGTCCCTGAAGCTCAAAGCAGCAGTGTGGGTGGGAAGTATCTGAATGAACAAAGAGTAAGGGAAGGAGAACAATGGAAAGGGCCTTTGTCTAGACAGTCTGCTGAAAACATTACTTCAGAAATGGTCATTGTATCAGCACAGGTGAAAATATATGAAAGATTAGAATTATTAACTACAAAAGACATTAACCACTTGATCCAGTGTGGCCTGGCAGCAAAGGCAGCCAGCAGTGTCCTGAAGTGTATAAAGAGGAGCCTCGCCAAAAGAGTGAGGGAAGTGGTTGTCTCCCCATGCTCATTGCTTGTTAGACCACCTGTAACCAATTATATCCAGTTTTAGGGCCCCAGTTCAGGTGTACTGATCTGGCTGGGATGGGGTTACCTTCCTTCATAGCAGCCTGTGTGGTGCTATGTTTTGCATTTGTGCCTTAAACAGTGTTGATAACACACCAGTGTTCTGGCTATTGCTGAGCAGTGTTTGCACAGTGTCAAGGCCTTCTCTGCTCCCTCCCAGTGAGTGGGCTGCAGATGGGCAAGAACAGCTGACCCCAACTGACCAAAGGGATACTCTCTAACGTACGACGTTGTGCTGAGCAATAAAAGCTGGGACAGAGGAAGAAGGAACTAGAATATTTTTGTTACAGGAATCACTTCCTAGTTCACATGCAATCCATTGCATAGCATTAGTAAAAGGCCTTAGACGTTCATAAGCGGTGAACTTCCACCTAGCTACTGATGAAGTTCTACTGAACTCTTACTTAGTCGCGTGAGGGAAGGCCCTGAAACTGGTGTAAATTAGAAAGATAAGATAGCCACATCCATCAGCAGAGGTTGCCTCATCGAGAAACGAAAAAGAACGGCCCGCTTGGAGACAGTGAAAGGATCCAATGAGGAAAAAGGAGACCCCAGACCCAAATACTCCAACTGGACTAAACCATCTCACAAGGGGAGGGGAGCTTAGACTGTAAGGGTATAATTGTCCAGAGAGTCTCTGGTTCGGGGTCCGTCTCCAGAGGCACTCAGCTCAAGCTGTTCTTCACCACTGTACCGCTTAATAAATTCAACTGGTATACGTCATGTCAGAGATTCTGCTTCAGGAAACCTAGGGTTGAGCCTGAGGGAAGAGAAAGCACCCAAGAGAGACTCTGTGTGTGTGTGTGTGTGTGTGTGTGTGTGTGTAGAGTCGAAAGGCGCACACGTCGGCTCACTGGAGTCTCCTGCTGCAAAGGGACTCCAGACCCAGCAGTTAAAGTCTCGGGTGGTGTGTGTGCAACTCCTTGATTGGTGTGTGAATGCTCAGGCAGCGGCTTCTCCATTAATGTTTTTTCATTCAAAGAGTCTTCTGTGTGGAGACTGGCTGGGCATCATTTTTGCTTGTGGGAGGTGGTGAGTGGTTGCCTTTGCGTTGCTTGTTATTATTATTGCTTGTTGATTTTTAAAAAATCTCTTTCTTTCACCTGCTAAGCTGTCTTTATCTTGACCCACAACTTTCTGTGCTTTATTTCTTCCTGTTCTCTCTCCTGTCCCAGTGGGGAAGGGGAGGAAAGAGTGAGCGGCTGCGTGGCTGCCGGGCTATTGGCCAGAGTCAATCCACCACATCAAGGAAGACGTTGACAACTGGGAGTGACTTCAGTGGGAGGCTGCCAAGATGCGCAGGGGCTGCAGCACTTGCCTGGGGAGCAGAAACTGAGGGAAAGGGCTGCCTTCGGCCTGGGAAAGGGAAGGTCTGGGGAACCTCATAGCAGCCAGCCAGTCCCTGCAGGGAGGTTTTCAGGAAGATGGAGCCAGTCTTGTCACCGTGGTGCTTGGCAGGACGATAATAGACGATAGTCAAATGTTGAAATAAGGAATGTTGAGGCTGGAGATAGGGACAATCTTTTTCTCCATAAGGGCATCCAAACATTGAAGCAGGTTTCCCAGAGATGTTTTCCTGTCTTTGTCCTTGGATATTTTCCAGCCCCCATGTGGCAAAGCCTTGAGCAAAGTGGTCTGACTCCGTAGCCGATTCTGCTGTGAGCATGAGGTTGGACTGGAGACCTACTGAGGTCCCATTCAGGAGAGTGGAAAACTAAATGATGCTGTGGTTCCTTCCTCTCTAGGTGTGCCCTTGATGACAGTAGGGAAAGCTGTCAGGTTCCCCGTGACCATGGAAGTAAGTCAGATGCTGGCATAGTCAGATCAGCTGAAGTTGTCTTCTCCTCCTCCAGGCAGTGTTGCTCAGATGCAGGACTGCTTCACAGGTATCCCCAAACAGCCCTGGTTATTTCCTTTGCTTCACCGTTCATTCCCTTTTCATTCTTTTCCCACCTCTCAAGTCCTGCTCTTTAACCATCCTTATCCCCACCCATGCAAAAAGCCAAGGACTTTTCACTGTTTATGCAGTGGCCCTGCATTTGCTCACTTTGAACCCTCCTTTGGTGTCTCTGCGGTGGTTACTGTGGTGCTTTCTACCTCGCATTGCAACTCAACTTAACGCCAGTACTCTTTTCTTCTCTGTAGTGTCCTGCAGCTACTTAAGTTCTGATCTTGTTAGAGGCACCACGACTCAGGATGGCCGTTGGCACGCATACTTTAAAAGCTGGACTGTTGGAGGTTCAGTCCAGAGGGACCTTGGCACACCTGGGATTTGGCCGGCAGAAACCTCAAGGTTTTGAAGGAAAAGCTCAGAAACAACTCCATGCAGCAGCATGGACAGGGACCTGACTGACTAAGGAGTGTCCTGAGGTGAAGTATCTGGGAACTGTGACAATGCCATATGAGTCAGTGGTTCTCACATTTCGAAAGGAGAGTGGAGTGTCTGGAGGAGGTCTGCCAACTTGAAGTGAAGGGCCTAAAGGATGAGCTGTGGGGAGAGTCTGAGGGAGCTGGGTGTCTGTAGCCTGCTGAAGTGGAGGCACGGGTTTACCTAGCAAGAGCCTGCACCTGCCTGGAGGGATAACGGAGCCAACCTGTTCTCTGCAGTCACCATTGATACGACAGAAGGAACAGCCACAAGCTGCCTCTTGGGAGCTTTAGGCTGAACCTCAGGAAAAATAAAATGGACTAGGAGGAGCGTTGCCATGATCTCCACCTTTGGAGCTCTTCAAGTTTCAGCGCCGCAAAGTCACGGCCAGCCTGGAGGCTGGACTAGAGACCCCCTCGCAGCAGTCTCTTTCCCAACAGGCCTGTGCCTTGCCACATGTCATATGAGAAGAGACTAAGCTGGAGGAGAGGGTCTCTACATCACAGGACAATTCAGGGTGGAAGGAGGGTCAGGAGGTCTCTGGTGTTGCACTGGCTCCAAGCAGGGCCAGCTCTGAGGTCAGACCAGCTTGCTCGCTAAATGCCAGAATCCGGAGAAAGAGTTTACACATGAACCAGGCATCTGTGCCGCCGTTACAGAAATGGAGACAAGGCCTTTGACCAGCTCCCTGAACACAGCTATTGGTACGTCATGCCCCCTGAGAACATCCATCCTCCCGGGAACATCCATCTTCTTGTCCAAAGGAGTGGGATCCTTATGCAACTATCCTGCCATATCTCCAGACCATGGGGTGCTTTACACTGTAAACAGAACTGAAGGAAAGCCTCTGACTTGGGTACTGTCAACTGAATTGCTAAAAGAGGGCAAGATGGAGGGATCTCGGAGCTTCCAGGTTCTTCCTGAAGATAGAAGGCCTCAGATATAGGAACAGAAGATAACAGTTTTGAACTAGCCTAGGCTTTAGATCATTTCACATGTGATGGCTCTGCTCCATCCTTTCAGTCATTGGCACCCAGAAACCTCATCTGCTTTTCCTTCCTCTCCTCCCAAAAGCTGATCAAGTGATGGGAAGAAAGGAAGGAGAAAGGCCCTAGGCCTCTGTGACTCACCTGGGCTCTGGCACTTGGAGGGCCACAGTGTCATCCATTGTACACCCCATAAAGAATCAAGCTGGGAAGTGACTCTTCACGTACAAGTGAACAAGGTCGATGGACAGGCAAGGCTGTGTCTGGAGACCAGTACACCTAGAGCATCGATCAAGCTGGGGCTGAAACTCAGGCCTGGTCTTCAATGGTCACCTGGGCCCATGGACAGAGGTGTGGATGGACCCCCCAGGGTCCTGAAGGCCTCTCGATGCTCTCAGGGCCCTGACACTGCCCCCATGGGATCCCACCTGCCAGTGCCCTCAATAGGCCAAGTTCTCATTCCCGCATGTGCAGGGTCTGTGCTCGGCTACTCTCCTTCCCCGCTTCTGTGCAGATCTGGGAGACCACAGTTTCATGCTGACTACAACCAAGGCTGAAACTGGTCTTCCCATCCCTGACCAACTTTTCCTCTTTTGGGAGTACAAGGTCCAGGTGAGCCTCAGACTGGGTGGCACAGTTAGAAGCTGACCCACACACAAGATCCCGCCTAACCTGTTGCATGTCCCATAGAGAACATCCACACATCTGACCTGCTCTGGTAGCAAGCAGGGCATCCTCCACTTCTCGCCTTCCCTGTTAGTCTCGCCTAAAGATGTTGTATCTCCGTCAGTCACAAAAGCTGTGGGAGCTGTCCTTTTCCGTCTTGACTCTTGCTCCCCTAACGTCACAGCTTTGCGATGGCATGTTGTCCTCCTGCTGTCTGTGCTCCAGGCTGTGGGCTTTGGTGCACATTAGGCCTGTAGCGCCTCAGATGTGGCACCAGGGCCAAGGGCAGATTTGTCACATGGACACCTGATACCAAAAGATTGGCCCTCTTTGTGTGGAAAGGCTTCACAGCCGATGTGTGCTGGAGTGGATGGCAGGAGGCAACATAATGATGAAGGAGGTTCTCACAACGAGAGCAAAAGCTGCAGTCCCCAAGACCAGACAGAAAACGGGCTTGGGCTGTGCAGCCCTGGCAGGAGAGGGGTTTGCTGTCCCAGGTGACTCTTGCAGCAATGCGTGGGGCCTGTGACAGAGGTGAAGCCGATCTCCAAGAAGGACAAGCTGCTGCTGAGAAAGTCCCCGGGGGAGGACAGCCTGTCATCCAGCCACACTGTGGACATCATGCTGGGGGCTGACTGGCTAGATAGCAGCTCTGCAGAGAAGTACCTTAGGGTCCTGGAGGGCAAGCAGCTGAGCATGAGCCAGCCATGCAGCCTCGCAGCAAAGGCCAGCAGCCTCCTGGGCTGCATTAGGAAAAGCATTGCCGGCAGATGGAGGGAAGTTAACCTTCTCCTCCACTGAGCACCGGTGGGCCACATCTGGAGTGCTGTGTCCAGTGCTGGGCTCCCCAGTGCAAGAAAGTTGTTGACCTGCTAAAGCAAGGCTATCAAAGGGCCACAAAGCTGATTTAAGGGACCGCAGCATCTTCCATAGGACGGAAGGCTGAGAGGTCTGGGACCGTTAAGCCTGGAGAAAAAATTGCTCAGGAGTGTGGAGTAATAGGGCACGGACTGTGGCAGGGCTTCAGGCCAAAGACCTTTATTGTTAGCGTAGCGTGCTTTTTACACAAATACAGCCCGTTCACGCACCTAAAAGTGCTACCCGGTTGGCTATTGCTTTAAGTCCACGCGACTCTCACAGAGGCAGGATTGGTCGCCTCTGTATGTCCACGCGCTCCTTTGCTTCTTCTTAGTTGTTTACCACAGCTCCTTCTCTTCAAGGTTGAGCCCTGCAGGTGTCCGGCTGTTTACCAGCTTCTCAATGCCACAGCTCCTTCTCCTTAAGGTCGAGCCATGCAGGGTGATCCCAATATCACCCCCTTTTTGTTTATCTATAAACAAAACCTGATGGTTCATTCGCAACCCGAGGACTGTGAGGAAGATGGACCATCTGTACATTCTTTTATCGTCCTGCACCACGAACTCAGCCCAGCAGTCGGTAGGTGCCAGCTTTACGTGGGCGTCCCCACGGAGGCAACGGTGGCCTTGCCGTACACCGGCCCACTGCCCTTTGGGAAATCCCGGTATTTATACATTTGCAGAGGAACGAGTTTCGACACACGTGGCCAGCGAGTGTCAGAACACGCCTTGGTTGCCACCTTTCAACACAGAGAGCCTATGGCATACGCGCCCGCTGGCCAGACGTGCTGCACGTGCCCCAGCCACCCTGTCTGTTGGTTCGTAGGCTTTGTTCACGCGGCATATTACCATAATCCAGCAGTCACATATCAACCATGCTCAAGCCAATAGCAGAATGTTACAAGGCAAACAAAATTGTGAATTGTGCTTTATATTCCTCCGTTACTGCATGCCTTCCCCATCCTCCCCTAACCTTGATCAACTTTCTTATCTCTTGGGCTGTTTTCTCTCACCCAGCATAGTATCTGTTTCTTACCCAGCCATCCATTTTCTGATATTCTAACTGCAGTTTTCTCACAGGCCAAAATTCCATCTGTTAACCCCTCCGTATGTATACGATAATTGGCGATAATTTCCATTTCTGCCGACAAGCTAACTATTGCTTTTTCTAGCTGAGATAAACGTCTGAGTCCCAAACAGGATTCCAATTGAAGTTTACAATGTATTACATTATATACATTAACCACTCTGCTAGACTTAGGCTTGCGGTCATACAAGGATACGTAGGACAGAAGGTTACACTTCATCACACGAATCAGATGAACATATTTCACATAGCTGTACTACTCCTCGTGATGGGAAAAGCGCCCGTACAAAGCTATGATAACCTTTATTATATCTCACCAAGGGATTTGTAGTTATAGAGTGCTTTGCCCTAAAAGCTTTCCATGTTCCTCTAATGATA
Organism: Phaethon aethereus; assembly: GCF_964289735.1. Lineage (NCBI taxonomy): Eukaryota > Metazoa > Chordata > Aves > Phaethontiformes > Phaethontidae > Phaethon > Phaethon aethereus. The sequence continues at coordinate 93,911 of NW_028114301.1, read as the reverse complement.
CCGCTAATTTCAGTCTGATTAATTATCTGTGTTATAAATGATTTAGTCCCAAACAGGATTCCAATTCAAATGTACAATTTATTAAGAGAATAGAGGCAAGCAAACAGCGCTGGGTGCGCCGGGAGTCTCCGCTCCAGCAAGACGCACGCAGTACAGTTCCTGTTCCCGGTTTATATCCTGTCCGTTAATACATATTCATGAACAGGCGTGTCTTCTTTGGCACATGCCCTCTTCTCCTTCTAGGATCTTCTCGAATCTTCCTCAGCGTGATCCTGTTCGCTAATACATATTCATGAATAGGCGTGTCTGCTAATACATGTTAATGAACAGGCGTGTCTTCTTCAGCGCGTGCCCTCTTCTTCTGCTAGAGTCTTCTCGAATCTCCCTCGGCGTGCCCCCAGGATGACCCCAAACCGTATGCATGCACTTTCTTTACACAATACTATGCGGTCAGTGGTCAAACTGGTTTGAGCTGATATACCAGCCAAGTAGTTTAACTTTCTCCTGTAAAATACCCCTTTTTATGGTGCAGGAGAAATCCATAAAAGTCCAGAAGGTTACACTTCATCACACGAATCAGATGAACATATTTCACAATCCCCCATCTTTTTCTTTATAGTATTGATTCGTGTTTTCGTTTCCAACTGAGTACTGCAGATATCTGCATTCCTTGTATAACCGAGTAGATTAATCTAGTAACAATTCCCCACATATCCCCAATACAACTATCCCGATTTTAGTAAGCCAATCACCACCCATAAAATCTCCCCAAAATCCTCCTAGATTGATTCCATTCCAAGTTTATCTCTCAGGAGGCCATTCGTTATACACCTGGACTCCTAGTCGCTCTCCCTAATTTATGGGTAACAGGAAAAAACTAGGTTTTATTGTTGATTACACGTACGGGTTGTACAATTAGAAAAGGTCCTCAGTTTTCCCATTTTTCTGGGGTAAACCCCAGCTGGACTTGTTCCAATATTGACTACAGTTATTTGCCGTAGTCAGAGTCAAGGAACTCACCCCAAGTAGAACTAGAAGAGGTCCGGTCAGGGCCATAGTGGTCGGCGGTCACAGCCCAAAGGGGTTGCAGCCCTTGGCAGACCCTTTTTAAGCCGCAACACCAGTTCCCCTCCGGTCTTGCCCTCTTCCTTCCTTTAAGGGAGTGCTTTCTTAGTACCCAAATTAATTGAGCACTGCTTGTGAAGGCCAGAGCTTTGCTAGATCAGTGGTTTGTCCAGACCTGAGCACTTACCCGAGCCTGGCGATCCTCTTTATTTGCAAGGCTTTATGGCTACAGAAAACTGCCAGTTAGCCTGCAGTTCTTACAAATAAACACCACCTTCTACACCAAGGACAAATTCTAGTTCCAGCTCCTTTTTCCTGTTCTTCTTTTGCCAACAACTCCTTCCGATTATACTCGTTTGGAGTACCCATTGTTGTTTCCTATTACCCTTTCCCATTGTTTTCCAAACTTGGGGATTACTTACATTGCTCTCCATAGCTTCCCATGGCCATCGTTCACCTCGATTTGTTCCACCACAAACGTAACAATTAGTTATATTCAATGACTTAGCAATGTTTTCAGCAAGATTTACAAGTAGATTTTTAGCAACTGTGGGAATTTCATGTTTCACTCCTGTTTCTATTACAGGAGTAGCCGCAATAAAATTCCCACAGCAATTTAGTCAGATGTGACCTTCCACTCCTTCCCTGGACCTTTCACTCGCGACACATGTGTCCATCCTTTTTCAGCAGTTCTCACAGCTGTTTCTGTAGTGAATAAAACAAGGAAAGGTCCTTCCCAGAGGGGAGATAGGTTTCCTTCTTTCCATGTTTTTATCAGAATTTTATCTCCTGGTTCTAACTGATGAATTGCAAATCCTAAAGGTGGTGTTTGGGCCACCATCCCAATCTCTCTTCATTCTTTTAATCTTTTTCCAATGGTAATTATATCTTGTTGGATACTATGATCCTCAATTACATTGTTCCCCAGAGGCATTCCTTGAAAATAAGGCATGCCATAGAACATTTCATATGGCGATATTCCAGTCTCACTGTATGTTTTTGTTAAGTGCCAATGGTAAACATTTCGTCCAGGGCATTTGTGTCTCAATCATTAATTTAGCCAATTGTTGTTTTATTGTTTGATTCATTCTTTCTACCTTCCCTGAGCTTTGTGGGTGCCACAGAGTGTGGTATTCCCACTGAATACCTAATGATTGACATAATAGTTTTATTATTTTAGAAGTAATGTGTGTGCCCTGGTCAGAATCAATGTACTGGATTATCCCATATCTAGGTATCAAATGTTCTAATAAAATTTTTACCACCATCTGTGCCGTAGCTCGTGCTACAGGGTACGCTTCTACCCACTGTGTTAAATGATCTACTATTACCAATAAATATTTTATCCTCCCTACCTTAGGCAATTCAGTGAAATGGACTTGTACTTTCTCAAAAGGTCTGTAAGCTGTTTTTCTCCCTCCCGTGGCTGCTTGTCGAAACACTGTCTTATTTACCTTTTGACAAATTAAGCAACCTTGTGTAATTTGCTTTGCTATTTCAAAAATTCCAATACAACCAAATTGTTTAAGAAAATGATCACTTAACGCTTTTGTACCCCAATGTGTTTGTGCATGCAAACGTTCTAATAATCGCCTGGTGTAGGCTTTTGGCAGCATTTCTCGCCCATCGGGCAGTGCCCATTTTCCTTGTTCTAATTTAGCTCCTATTTTCTTCAATTTTGTTTGTCCTTCTGGGGTAAACTCCTTCTCTCTTTCCTCTCGTCCTTCTTTGCTGGTGTCCTCCTTTGTTTGTATGACATTAATTTTGGCAACTTTAGTCCTCAAGGCTGCTTCCTGGGCCTCTTTAGCTGCTAAGTTATTTCCTCTAGTTCGGTAATCACCAAAAGTCCCTTTTGGTGTCCCCTCACATGTACCACTGCTATCTCCTTTGGTTCTCTTAACGCCTTTAAAATTTTTACTATTAATTCTTGATGTATTAAATTCCTCCCGTGAGTATTAATCCAACCTCTTTCTTCCCAAATTTTTCCAAAAGTGTGGACCACCCCATATGCGTATTTAGAATCTGTAAATACAGTCCCGCTTCTTCCTTTTAATAATTCCAGGGCCCTACATAGCGCATACAGCTCACAAGCCTGAGCTGACCATGATGGACTAAGAGGTCCTGATTCCACAATTTCTAAGTCCTTATTAATTATTGCATATCCCGATTTTCTCTTCCCTTCTACCACTCGGGAGGAGCCATCTATAAACAGCGCTTCTCCATTTTACAACTCAGCATCTCTTAGATCTGGTCTCACCTTAGTCTGGGTCTCAATTACCTCTAAACAGTTATGTTGTAATTCCTCTGATGGTTCTCCAAACAAAAATTGTGCTGGACTCTGAGCAGAAGTCACCCTCAGTTCTAAGTCAGGGGAGTCTATTAGTATTGCTTCATACTTTAGGATCCGGCTGTCCGTTAACCATTTTTCCGCTTCTTGTTGTAAAACATTTCTGACATTGTGTGGGGTATACACTTTTAAAGGAGCACTAAAGGTAATCTTCCTAACTTCCTCTATTAATAATGCTGTAGCAACCAAAGCTTGGAGACAAGCAGGCCATGCTCTGCTTACTGGATCAAGTAACTTAGAACAATGCCCCATGGGTTTTTTGGATTCCTGCCCAGTCTTGAGTAAGAACTCCATATGCTGTCTGGCTTGATGTATTCACAAAGAGATAGAAAGGTTTTTCTAGATCTGGGAGGCTCAATACAGGTGCTTGTATTAATGCCCTTTTTACTTCCTCAAATCTCTGATCATCTTCAATAAACCACTTAAGTTGGTTATTAGTTAATTTTTCATATAAGAATTTTACTTTATCACTATAATTTTCAAGCCATGGTCTACAATATCCTACTAATCCCAGTATTTGCCTAATTTCCGTTTTAGTCTGTGGGGGTCTTAAGGATAGAATCCCAGATACCCTATCAGGATCTAACTTCTTCCTTCCCTTACTCAGCCAATGTCCTAAATATTTTACTTCTTGTTCTACAAACTGTAGCTTTGATCGGGACACCTTTAATCCCTTTTCCCCTAGAAAATTTAACAATTTAATGGTGGCTTTTCGGATCCCCTCTTCAGTTTCTCCTGCTACTAATGAATCGTCCACATATTGCAATAATTTTACCTCCTTAGGTATTGTGAAATCTTGTAGAATTTTTTCTAAAGTTTGTCCAAATAGATTTGGTGACTCCGTAAACCCTTGTGGTAACACAGTCCATCTTAATTGTTGTTTTTGTCCTGTTTCGGGGTCCTCCCACTCAAAGGCAAAATAATCTCTGGATGCCTCATCCAGAGGACAGGCCCAAAAAGCATCTTTCAAATCTATTACACTATACCAAGTATGTTTGGGAGATATATGACTCAATAAAGTATAAGGATTTGCCACCACAGGGAATTTAGTGATTTTTCGCTGATTTACAGCTCTTAAGTCCTGCACCATCCTGTATGACCCATCCGGCTTTTTTACGGGAAGAATGGGCGTGTTACGAGGTGACATACATGGTTCTAGGGTTCCTTTTTCCAAAAGTCTGTCAACTACAGGTTTTAATCCTTTTCGACCCTCCATAGGTATAGGGTATAGCTTGATTCTAATTGGGCGGTGCGGATCTATTATTTGAACGCTTATGGGGTTCATTTTGTCTTTCCAGTTTCCCCTTCCTTATACCACACTGAGAGGTTAATAGCTTCTTCATCCTCTTGTGTTAAAGTGTATAATTTAATCTGCAATTTGTCCCCTTGACTCTGAATGCTCAAGTTTAACTTCAAAATCAAATCCCTTCCTAATAAATTGTATTCCGCTTCAGGGAGCAAAAGTAAATCATTAAGACAAATTTTCTTTTCTGTTTCTACTTCTACATCTTTCAATATATTTACTTTAAAAGGCTCTCCTTTTGCTCCTGCTACTGACACGTAACTCTTCCCTTTTTCTATTCCTTTTGGAAGTTTTTGAATGGTTGACTTTTCGGCCCCTGTATCCACTAAAAATAAAACTTCCTCTTTATGGGGACCAATTAATAATTTTATCAAGGGCTCTGTTGATGTTGAAGTCCCCAGAAGATAGAGCCCCCGACACCCCTAATCTTCTTTGAACATCTTCTCATCTTGTTCCCGCTGACGGCAGTTCTTCTGAACATGTCCCCTCTTGTTACAGTAGTAACAGACGGGAATTGTAAATCTTCCTCGATAAGGCTGTCCCCGGGGTGTCTGCTCTATTCTTTTTTCCCTTTTCTCTCCAGGAGTCGTCTTATTTTTCTGACTTTCCCTTACTGCTGCTACAAAAATTTTTGCTTTTGCTTTTTGTTTTTCTTCATCCCTCCTAACATAGACTTTCTGGGCTTCTCTAAGTAACTCCTCTAATCCTCTTTCTTGCCAATCCTCCAATTTTTCTAATTTCCTTCTTATATCCCCCCAGGATTTAGCTACAAATTGTGTTCTAAGGAGTGCGGTCCCAGCCACTGTATTCGGATCAATTCCAGAATACATTGGTAGGTTTTTCCTCAACCTCTCCAACCATTCTCTTGGAGATTCGTCTTTCCCTTGTTGTTCATTAAATGCTTTAGTAATGTTTTGCCCTCGGGGAACCGCTTCCCTTATTCCCTGTATGATTAACGTTCTCAAATCCCTCATATTTTGTCTTCCTGGGGGTTGTTGATGATCCCAGTGGGGATCCACATTTGGCCATTTCTGATCTCCCGGGGGTCCTGCCTGACTCTGTCTTTCCCAAATTCTCATTCCAGCTTGTCTAATCATTCCCCTTTCCTCAACAGTGAATAGGATCCCTAAAATGGACTGTATTTCTTCCCAGGTATAAGTATTGGGGCCTAGGAATTGGTCCAATTTTTCAGCTACTCCGAGGGGATCATCTAATAGGGTCCCCATTTCTTTCTGGAAATTTCTCACGTCTGTGGTATTTAACGGGACTGCCACAAACCCCATGCCTCCCTGATTGCCTCCGAGGGGTACTTCTCGTAAGGGATATAGAGAAGCTCCCTCAGATACAGCAGTCCTACTTCTCGTACATGCAGCCGGAGGTCGATCTAATTCCGGTGCTGTTGGTGGTGGAGACAGGGGCAACGGTGGTACAGAGAGAGGTACTACGGCCACCGGAGGGGGAGCCGCCGCCGGAGATGGATTATTAGAACATGGAGGCGGTAGGTTTTCCAGTGGCTCCCATTTATCATCTTTTTCCTTTTCACTTTTCCCCTCTTCTTCTTCCTCAAACTTTTCATCTGTTTTTAATGTAAGTATTGAGGCTGGAAAAGAATGTAAAGTTCTGTCCCATAATCCTGCATAATCACTTTCCTCCTGACTAAAAGGTTCCTTTGAATTAACATATATATTTAAGGCCTGGCAGACCCAGTCTTCAAAAGATCCAAAAGCGGGCCAAAAGACATGTGGTCTCAAACGTTCTTTTGGCCATTCTACCATACAATATTGAACTAATTTTTATTTACTTTTTCCTTTTCTGGGGCCCCTATCATTCCAATTTTCAATCATTATTCCTAATGGACTCTCCGGAGGTATTTCTAGTAATTCGCTCCCTTTCTTGTGGTGCTGGGGTCTCGATTTCGTCTGACCCATCTAGGAATTTTTACTGTGGCAATTCCTACAGCCCTTGGCTACCAGTAAGAGTGTCTTGCAGGGGGTTTAGGACCTATCACCCACCCACGAATCCTATAAGAATCACTTCGGTCCTTCACCGGCCAAGTCCCTCGCGGGAGATTGGAACCGCGGTTAGAAGACCTCCACAATCGCTTCGGAACGAGGTTCCGTCTCAGTCACACTCTTACACACACAGGCAACCGAATCCCACCCAACCGAACGGTATACACCTTAAATACTTACAACCCCGTCGTCTTCGTTCGGATCTTCGCGCGCAGAATTACGGGCAAAATAAACTGCTGCAGCCGGCAAGGGAGCTCATAAAAAATCAAATTCTTTGCTTGCCCCTATTCAGGTTCAGGATGGCGTTAGTCCCGACCCGACCCGATCAGGAGCCACCAAAAGGTGGGGCGCCCCTCCTAGATCAAGTCAGAATTCAGGAACCAAGACCATCCCGGACGAGCCCCCAATTGTTATAAATGATTTCGTCCCAAACACGATTCCAATTCAAATTTACAATTTATTAAGCGAATAGAGGCAAGCAAACAGCGCTGGGTGCGCCGGGAGTCTCTGCTCCACCAAGACGCACGCGGTTCAGCTCCTGTTCCTGGTTTATAACCTGTCCGTTAATACATATTCATGAACAGGCGTGTCTTCTTCGGCGCATGCCCTCTTTTCCTGCTAGAGTCTTCTCGAATCTTCCTCGGCGTGCCCCCAGGATGACCCCAAACCTTATGCATGCACTTTCTTTACACAATACTATGCGGTCAGTGGTCAAACTGGTTTGAGCTGATATACGAGCCAAGTAGTTTAACCTTCTCCTGTAAAATACCCCTTTTTATGGTGCAGGAGAAATCCATAAAAGTCCAGAAGATTACACTTCATCACACGAATCAGATGAACATATTTCACACCTCTAAGTATGGATCTGCATGTGGCCCACAATCTAGTAATGTTTCTTGCATATGGACCACCCCTGATCATAAAAGACGTTTTAAACAATGGGTGAAGAGACCCCATTATACCATGTCATTGGAACCAGACAGGCTATGGAATTGTATAAACAAGATAAATTGTTACAATATGGATGATTATCTATGGATACCGTTTGCCTCAGACCTCCATCACGCCTTAAGAAGTATATGCCTGTGCCACAATTACAGTGCTCCAATCCCTAGCTTACAGACAGCATGTCAGATAGAATCCTCTAAACACATGGCTAGTAAATGTAGGATTCCTTCCCAACATTATAAAAAACGGATGCAAGACTCATGAGCCAGTAGTAAAGAGCACAAGTACCACTCTAATGTATCCTGCACTGCTTGAGACCGTATGGGTATGTTCTAATGAAGAGATATCAGATTACAGTCAACCCTATTGGGATGGGTTAGAATGCACTTTAGGAATTCCACAAGTTTATCTCCCATAATAGCTTTTAATCATACTCAGGAGTCATTCACTGTAGTCATTCATGAAACCAAGAGGGTACAGAACAAAGAGAAATGTATTGCCCTCCGTGTCACGGCCAAGCTATTATACAGCAGGGATGAGAGTAAGCTTAGCGATGGGATTGTTTTGGACTTCTTCGGCTGTGATAATTGAAAATTGATTATATCTAGAAAATCTACCATGGCAAGGAGAGACTCTAGCTAATTGTATGCAGCCAGCCAGCAAGGCTAAGCAACACCCAGCTTGTACCCACGAGCAGCCTCACAGATGACTTTAGAAAATCAATTAGCATTGAATATGGTACTACTAAAGGAGAACAGCGTTTGTGGATGGCTGAATAACACCTATCCTGGCAAAACCTGCTGTCAATTCCAAATGTGTCCGCTACTCTGCATCAAGCTAGAGATGAAATGCAAAAAACTGTGGACCAAACCCATGAGCTCAATGAGAAGATGAAACCAAGCAACTGGCAATGAACGAGGTGGATTTAAAATATTTTCAGTTGGCTCAGATTAAAAGTTAGTGGATGGGATCATAGTCTAACCCAGTATGTATTAATGTTTATCATAATTGTTATTGTTATTGTCCGTATTTGATTGTCACGTGTGAAATCTATGATAACTAGAGCTGTAACCATGCGTGTTAAGAGGATCCACATCTATGATCCTGAATACATCCCTTTAATACCATCCCCTATTATAAATTGCGACAAGCGAGGGAAGGCAAGCAGTCGACTCAATATGAGTGATAAGGCAAGCTTCAACTTTATTGCAAAACCTTACACATATTTATACACTAAGTTCTACCTTATGCATACTTGTCTTACAATCATTGGCTTAGCCCTAAAGATTGCATTATCATACTCCTCCTACTTGCGGTTACTGCTACGTGGTCCGGGTTCCATCCTGTTTTTCTTATACAGTGCTGCTTCTTAGCTGTTTACCACAGCTCCTTCTCCTCAAGGCCGAGCCCTGCAGATGTCCAGCTGTTTACCAGCTTCCCAATGCCACAGCTCCCTCTTCTCAAGGCCGAGCCGTGCAGATATCTAGCTGTTTACCAGCTTCTCAATGCTGCAGCTCCTTCTCCTTAAGGTCGAGCCGTGCAGAGTGATCAAAACATCTCCCCCTTTTTGTTTTTGTATAAACAAAACCTGATGGATCATTCGCAACCCGAGGACTGTGAGAAAGATGGACCCTCTGTACCTTCTTGTATCGTCCTGTGCCACGAACTCAGCCCAGCAGTCGGTAGGTGCCAGCTTTACGTGGGCGTCCCCACGGAGGCAACGGTGGCCTTGCCGTACACCGGCCCACTGCCCTTCAGGAAATCCCGGTATTACACATTTGTAGAGGAACGAGTTTCGACACACGTGGCCAGCGAGTGTCGGAACTCACCTCAGTTGTCACCTTTTAACACAGGGAGCCTATGGCGTATGCGCCCGCTGGCCAGACGTGCTGCACGCGCCACAGCCCTCCCGTCTATTGGTTCGTAGGCTTTGTTCACACGGCATTTTTTCATAAATCGGCAGTCACATATCAACTTATGCTTAAGTCAATAGCAGAATATTACAAAGCAAAACAAATCTAGCTGTACTACTTCTAGTGATATAAACTACTCCTAGTGATAGAAAAAAGGTACTTGTATAAGGGTATGAAGACCAATATTATATCTTACCAAAGCATTTGTAGTTAGAGAACACTTTGCCTCAAAAGCTTTCCACGTTCATCTCATGATACCGCAAATTTCAGTGTGATTTACCCCTACTTTTTCTTTTGACTGAGGTGGCATCCAGATTGCGATGACACCTGATAGTGTCATGATGTGTCCAACGATGACGATGGCGACTGCCGCACCCATGGCCTCACCCACTTCGAGGCACCTGCAAAGTGGGTAAAACCATGGGTAAAACCATGGGTAAAACAGCCACCACCGTCAACCTCGTCCCCTGGTTAGCAGTTGAAAAGGTCCTTTCTCCTTCCTCAAATAATTTAGCACATATAAGGCTTTATTCAAACGTTCTTAGGGTAATGTGGTAGCCTCTCCCCCTTTTTGTTTTGAGCGTGATTATCTAACAAAGCTCATTCATTGGGTGTGTAAGATACTTGTTGGAGTTATTCGCTAGCCAAGCATTCTTTACTACCTTTTGAACCATTCCTTGTAGACAATGCAATAAACATGGTACAATAAGCATTAGTATTAAGATAACAAGTACTATAACAACTGCCCCTTTTATTAAGTCTTGTAACCATCCACTTAGGCCCAAACTTGTCAGCTATGATTCGAGGTTTAGTGAACTTGTCTGTAACCTGTCTGTTAAGTCCTTCAGTTTTTGTAATTGTTGAGTTACCGACTGTGATGTATCTGTTAAATTCATACAACACATGCCATCAAACTCCTCACACCCGTGCCCTTGGGCCAAAAGTAGGAAGTCGATAGCTGCCCTATTTTGCAATGTCGCATGCCTTATTGAGTCAGTTTCCATTAACAAAGCACTGAGTGTTGCAGAAGTAGCATTGGTTTGTTTCGCTAGCCAACATCCCAATTTATTTAAAGTGGTTAAGCCTTGGGCAGCAGCGACCCCAGGGGCAAGGAAAGAGGTTAGTATGGTTTTGTCCGCAGTCCAAAAATCCAGTTGGTCATTGCACTCTTCCTGATATTTTCAAATCTGTCATCTTATTCTATGCCGTGGGGTAAGGTTCAATATCATAGAAGTGTTGGGAGTTAACAATGTTAGGTGCCCCAATGTGTAAGGACCACCTCTCAAACGGGAGGGAACACCGTGCCATGCACGATCACCACAAATCAAGAATATTCCTTTAGGGAGTCTCATTGGGACAATAGTAGAGCGCGAGATGTTGCTCGTTGTATAATTACACCAATTGGTAGCATTCTGAAAAATGGCTAACGTGGGGTTTACATCCTGTGACCTGGTATCGTCCTGTCCTGTATAATTAAAATATAAACAGGTAGGGGCTGTCATGCATCCTAAAATACCCAACTCCTGCGGTTCCAACAACTCCTGTGGTCCGTGTGTCATCCATCCGTCCCACTTATCCATAGCTGCAGAGGTGTTTGTTATTTTTTAAAAACAAGGTTAGGTCAGGGGTGGTCTTCTTTACCACCATTGTCGAATCATAGTCCCCTAAGGGCAGACCAACTAAGCATGTTGTAAACAGATTCTCAGCAGTGGATATAGATAAGCAAAGGTGGCCTTGGCCCGTTTGATTAGCTAGTGTAACCCAGATATTTTTTCTTGGTTGAACGGAAAACCACGCCTGAACCTGGCATATCAAACACGTGACTATCAGACTCACGAACAACGGGATTTGCGTCCTGCGTCGGTAAAGACTGTCATCCCATTCACTGGGGTCTCCGATCACATAGGCATTTCTTCAAACTGCTGATTAGCCAACAGTGACAATAATCTATCGGACGGATAGCTATTTGTAACCTGTTCTAAAAAATCAGAGATTGCGATCTGAAACTCCAGAGAACTGGCTAACAACCAATCTAAGTACTTTTGAGATACAGGAACATAAATTATTACAGGTTCTAATCCAGATATTTCTACAATTCTTTGTCTTCCCTTAATAATGAGTTGTGCAAATAATTCATATCTGGTGACCACTATTTTTCTGGGTTGATAGGAGAGAAAAACCCATTCTAATACTTTCAAACTGTTTGCTGTATTTCCTAACTGTACGGTCAATCCTAGTGGATATTGCCGTTCCCCTCCTGAATTAACTATCATAAGCGAGATACTCTCAGTAGGTGAACATCTGTGAGCATAGGTTGTTGCTATCTTCTCAGTAATTTTCTGCAAAGCCTGGTGTTGATCCTCGTCCAGTTGACGTCGCTCTGGAGCCTCCACCGAAGACTCCAGGAGCGGCATCAATGGCCTCAGATCATCATTAGTAATTCCGCAAATATTGCGAACCCACTGTATATCCCCCATTAATTTTTGGACATCAGAAAGATTTTCTATTTTCGCCTTAATCTTTATTTTTTGTGGGTGGACCACTGCCCTGGTAATAATCCAGCTCAAATATTGCCATGGTTCCTTCTTTTGAATTTTTTTCGGTGCTATTTTTAAACCCCGTTTTCCTAAATAGTGCTCTAAGTGCTGTAAAATGTGGTCTGCATTCAATTGTGTCCCTGCTATTAATATATCAACTATATAATGATACGTTATTAAATCTGGATACTTTTTCCACACCGGTTCTAGAGCCCATGCCACAAATGTCTGACACATCGTAGGTGAATTTTGCATTCCTTGTGGTAACACTACCCAATGATACTTTTTGCTAGCTCTCCTTTATTTACCGATGGTACCATAAAGGCAAACTTCTCTGCATCCTCAGCTGCTAAGGGAATGGTAAAAAAGCAATTGAAATATACTCTTCGATTCCCTGCAAAAGAAATGATACATTTGTGACAATAATTACGACGACATAGAACAAACCCACAACACCGTTTTACAAATATGGCATATTGAAGTTCCTGCTCTTGAACGTCCGGGGAGAGCCGCTGAGACAGTCAACGAGCCGTCATTCCGCATACAAAAGAGTGAAAGCATCAGCTGGCGGTACGTCGGAGTTGACTGCGTCCGTGGGACGTGTGACAAGGTCTTCAGGTCTTACTGCCGGCCGTACCGACCTGGTCGGTACCCACTTCGCTCCGTCCCCTCCCTCTCTGCCAAAGTCTCTTGTCTCATGCCTCGCCAATGTTGGGCAGGGTCGGATCTTGACTTGGGGGAAGGATCATCCCAGGCAGCCCCCTCCTGTTGCGGCACGCACGGGTCAGGAGGCGGGGGCCAAGGAGGACTCGCCACCTCCGTTGGTTGCGTTAGCGGGGGCGGGGGGCGGGCGGGGTGGGGGGGGAGGCGGGCGGGGGTTGCTCGTTCTCACCATTCCCAGCTCGGCCTCCCTTCTCTCCCGGGGCTGTGGCAGCGGCAGCTGCTGCCGCCGTCCGCTCTGATTTTATCCCCTTTATAGAGTCTCTGACTAATCGCCAGGTTGTTAACACTTTCGCGGCCGTATGATCCTCTTTAGAGGCTGCCTCAAACACCAATTTCCCTGCTTTCTCCCAGGTAGGTAACTCAAAAGCTGTTGCAGAGTCTGCTGCTAGCCCCTGGCTCTTCAAAACAGTCTCGAATAGCAATCGCCACGTTGTTGCTAGCTCCGCTGCTTGCCCATCTCCTTTCGAGACTCACCCCATTGATCTTTCACATGGGCACACAGGGGAACACTGAGTACATTGTTCTGGGCAACGTTGTCCCGTCTTGCCCTCACATACATCATCGTAGATCTGTTTCTCTGACTTATTTATGCAGCCGGTTTACTCGGTGCATCTGGCACCTCAGGAGGTGCAGTCAGAGTCGCTGAAGGTCCTGGACCCTCTGACTCAGTTAAAAAGGGATTGGTTGAAGACGGTTTAACAGCCTCCTCCATATCAGCTGCAGCTTTTCTCTCTGCCTTTAAGGCTTTTAATGTGGTTAACATCAACTTCCATGCCGTCACTAACTCTGCGGTGGTTTTATCTCCATTCCCAATATGTTCCTATAACATTTTTCCTATCTCCTCCCACGTCTCTGCCTTAAACGCCACGGACGCATCGGGGGGGTACCCTTTTTGGCACCAAATTAGAAGCCTTCTAAGTGTATATTCATCATATTTCAGTCCTCTCTTAGAGAGCATATGTGGCAGGAGTCTGACCATCGCCCCTTCTTCATGTGATGCGTTCTGCCTTTAGTTCTTTTAATGTCTCTAGGATCAACCTCCAGAGCGTCGTAAATTTTATACTGTCTTTGTTGCCTGTGCTATTCACTTTTCAGTTTTATATCTTTTCATGCAATTAATAACATCTCTCCAAGATTTCATTAATTTTTTTTGCTGATTTATCATCATCGATTACTAGATCCCACAATCAATCTCCATAAGAACGCCACTCGTCTACTTCAAACATACTTTCAGGGTCTTTAAAAGACCCTTTCGCTTTCCCTAACGTAATTAACCCAGCCAGATCTTTTAATTGGCTTACTCCCCGCTTTTCTAAAAAGCATTTTAAGATTTCGAACGCTACCTCTATTTCCATTGCGCGCTATGTTGACCTTCTTAATTATCCGGTCAATTATTTTTGCAGCCTTTTCCCATGGGTAGCCTTCTTTCGGACGGCGAACCCCTTCTTAATTATCCTGGGTTCAAGCACGGATCAGGCGCGCCGCGGCAGCGTCCGCCGATCTTCTGCTCCCTGGTCGCTGCTACCAGTGCTTCTCCGATCTCGCTGTCCGGTGAAAAACAAGGATGGGGTCCCTGTTCGGGCGCCACTTGCGACGAGTGAGGGAAGGCAAGCAGTCGACTCAATATGAGTGATAAGGCAAGCTTCAACTTTATTGCAAAACCTTACACATATTTATACACTAAGTTCTACCTTATGCATACTTGTCTTACAATCATTGGCTTAGCCCTAAAGATTGCATTATCATACTCCTCCTACTTGCGGTTACTGCTACGTGGTCCGGGTTCCATCCTGTTTTTCTTATACAGCGCTGCTTCTTAGCTGTTTACCACAGCTCCTTCTCCTCAAGGCCGAGCCCTGCAGATGTCCAGCTGTTTACCAGCTTCCCAATGCCACAGCTCCCTCTTCTCAAGGCCGAGCCGTGCAGATATCTAGCTGTTTACCAGCTTCTCAATGCTGCAGCTCCTTCTCCTTAAGGTCGAGCCGTGCAGAGTGATCCCAACAATAAATTACCAACCAACAAGAGAGGATGAAAACACAGGAAGGAGAGATGAATGCCTCGACCCACCTAAATACAAATTACACAATGTTCCTCTCAGTGAGTTGTGACTAAGGTCACAGGGTGGATAATGTGGGAAACCACTGTGGGTCTGTAGGGAGTAGCAGGGTTTGACTGGAGCAACACGCTCCTCTTCAAAAGCAACCCTGATGGGTTGCAGTCAGACAGTCTCATAACTGACTATTGTTGAGTGATGTCTGGGATGAGGCGAAAGCCTTGCAGCCTGATGTTCTACGGCAAGGCCACAAAGACCTCCATCAAACGTGAGTAAGCTGACCATTATTAATAACTGAAATTCTTATTAACTATTCATTCCTATTGATCGATGCTATTTGAGTTATATAGTATCTATCGGTCTACAACAAATAAATGAATAAAAAATTAATGAACTGATTAAGTTTTTATTAATCAAATTAGTCTAAATCAATCATTAATAATTACTTATTAATAACAGTCGTTACCTATTAAGATCGATTATTTTATTTATTAGTATTTTGTGGTACTGCATTAACACTACTGTCCTCCAGTTACTTATCATGTATTTTTTTTTCTTTATCATCACTCTGATTTACTGTTGTAATTATCTACTATCAATTCATCATTATTAATTATCATTAATTACACGTGCTACACGACGGCTCTGTTCCTCACCTAGAACTTGTTATCAGTAAAGTAGTTCCTTATTAACGTGATCTTAATCCACTGGATGTTAATTCCAGTAAATATTAATCTGTATTGCTCTATCGCTAATCATTACTTCGTATATTAATTACCGGTTAATGAATTATTTATTACATTCATTAACCATAGGTCGGTGTATGTTAATCCATCAAGAATTAGCAGAGAGTGCCAGATCAGCATTTGTCCTAAACCTGCTCTCCCCACTCCCTCCTCCCAAACCGCCCGCCTGCCCTCACCCCGGAGAGTTCTGTGTAAAGACACCCACACGCACCCTGCACACCCCCCGTTTCTTTTTGATTGTCATTTTTTTAGCTATTTATTTATCTAGCCTCCCTCCCCCTTACCTTTTCTTACTCTTCTCTCTCACCACCGGGGACCGGGGACCGGGGACCAGGCAGAGGCGGCGGTGCCCAGCCCCAGCCGCCCGCCCTCCCCACCCCACCGCAGCGAGCCCCATTGCTACAAGGCCGCCAGAAGTTAATCTGCTTATGTGTAAACGTGGTGGCAGCTGAGGTATGTTTAAGAATACTGGTAAGTGTTGCTAGAAACCTACAAATATTTTCCGGGTGTTAACCGCGGGGTGCCAGCTTTGTGGGCCTACCACCCAGCACCCAGCTCTGCGCAGGTCTGGAATAAACCGGTATCTTGTCTCGGTGTGTGAGACTGGCCTATCGCACGCCGGGAAACGAAACCGCCTTTTCGGACACCACCATCAGCAAAGCAGCGACCCCGCTTTGCCTGAGGCTGCTGGGCCTGTCCTCTGGGCGCTGCTCACCACTGGAACGCATCCCGCTGGCGACGGACACGCCGACGGCCGCTAGCGAGAGGCGCGGCCCACCTCTCCGGCAGCCGGAGCCCGGCCTCGGGGACGCAGGTCTCTGCCCAGGCTGAGGCACGGGGCTGCTGCTTTCCCAGGGACGGCTTCAACCGGGAGCCGAGCCGAGCACATCGCCCGCAGGCGGACACCGAGGCGGGCCACAGCGCAGGCTGTAGCAGAGAAGGCGGCGTTGTCCACAGCGTTACCAGACTTTTTCGTTTCTTACTGCGTGCACACCCGCCACACACGCTCCCAAACCGGCCCCGGCACGAACTCCTCGCCCGCGGCCACACGCACACACGGAGACACCCCCCCTCCCCCTTCCGCCAGCAGTTTTGCCGGCCCGGGGAAGGAAGGAAGGCGGGAGACTTTAGGACCCCGCGGCGTCCCTGCCGCACCCGTGCCCCCCTCCCGCCTTTCGTCCTCAGTCCGTCGGTCGGCCAGTCCGTCGGTCAGTCACCCTGCTGAAGGTATGCGAGGCACAAAGCGGGGGTATTGTTTAGGCTCTGTCAGGAGTCAACGAGGCGCAAGCCTGAGGGAAGGAACAAGGCAACCGCAAAGGGAACGCAACTGCCGACCTTTGAGTGAACTATCCTAAGTAACATCTAATTAACATCGACTCGGCATAGCACAAGCCTGCCCTCCGGTAGGGGAAGACCCCTACCCACAGAAGCCCCTTCCTCACGGGGCACGCGCAGTAAAAAAGGAGGACGCTGTCGCCGTGGAGACGAGGCTTGCGGGAACCAACAGGCGCAAGGGCGCCTGCGCCAGCTCTCAAAAAAATAACGGTGACTTGTTGCTCGGAGCGTAGAAATATTTTCCCTGCGTTAACCGAGGCGCGCCAGCTTT
The DNA here is from genome assembly GCF_964289735.1 of Phaethon aethereus. NCBI lineage: Eukaryota > Metazoa > Chordata > Aves > Phaethontiformes > Phaethontidae > Phaethon > Phaethon aethereus. Next base: position 76,658 of record NW_028114301.1, on the reverse strand, counting down.
GTGGGCCTACCACCGGCACCCAGCTCGGCGCAGGGGCGGAAGAAAAGCCGCCGTCTCGACTCCGTGTGTTTCCCGGCGCTCTGCGCACCGGGTGACGGAACCCGCGTTTGGCACAACAGCCCCGCTGCGCGCGGGCCGCCGCCGCCGCGCGGTGAAAACCAACGAACGCGAACGGCGGGGGAGGTGAAAAACGAAAAGAGAAAAAAAACCCCCAACCCAACCGACCCAAACAGAAACCTCCGAAAAGCGCCGCCATCCCCCCTCCCCCAGCCAGCCTCTGCGCCAGGCTCCCTCCCCCGCCGCCGGGGGGGCCGGTTGCCGGGCACCGGGGCGCACGCGGCTGCAGCCCCCCTTGCCCCCCGCTGCTCCGGGGCGCCGGAGAGTCTGCGGCCGGGGGGGGCCGCACCCACCGGCCTGCGGGTCCGGAGCTGCAGCGCAGGGAGGGGGAGCGCGCGCGCGCGCGGGGGGGGGTGGCTGAGTGACTCTGAGCGCGCGTGTGTCGCGGGGGGGGGCGGTGTCTGCAGGATCGCGGGCGCAGACTTTAATATATTTATTTTTAACAACGGCTTCTTTAGCCTGGGGAAGTGGAGGGTCAGGGCACTGCAGTGCTCAGTTTGGGATCCTTCCCTTAGAGTTGAATTCGACCCCGGGGCCGTAGGGGAAGTCGTCAAATTTGGTGACGGTATTTGACGGGTAGCTGGATTATACGGGGGAGGTAAGTGATCTAGGGGGTCCCAATCCTTCTTTTCCTTTTCTATGTGTTGCTCCCCTACGGTCTTATTTTTATGAAAAATGCCCACACAGGCCTTTATCCATAAACTAGCATACTCGCTCTCCTCTTGGCAAAACGGTTCCTTAGAATTTACATACAGGTTTAGCGCCTGACAAACCCAATCCTCAAATGACCCAAATACAGGCCAAAAAAACCGTGGGGTCTCAAGGGGTTCTTTGGCCATTTTACCATACAATATTAACTAATTTCTCTTTTGTCTTCCCTTTTCCAGGGCCCTTATTATTCCAATGTTTTAACATTATTCCTAATGGAATCTCCGGAGGTATTTTTAGTAATTCGCTCCCTTTCTTCTGGTCCTGGGTTCTCGATTTCGTCTGACCCATCTAGGAATTTTTACTGTGGCAATTCCTCCAGCCCTTGGTTACCAAGCAGAGTGTCTTGCAGGGGGTTTCAAACTTCTCACTCACCTATGGATCCTATAAAAATCGCTTCGGTCCTTTACCGGCCAAGTCCCTCGCGGGAGATTGGAACCGCGGTTAGAAGACCTCCACAATCGCTTCGGAACGAGGTTCCGTCTCAGTCACACTCTTACACACACAGGCAACCGAATCCCACCCAACCGAACGGTATACACCTTAAATACTTACAACCCCGTCGTCTTCGTTCGGATCTTCGCGCGCAGAATTACGGGCAAAATAAACTGCTGCAGCCGGCAAGGGAGCTCATAAAAAATCAAATTCTTTGCTTGCCCCTATTTGGGTTCAGGATGGTGTTAGTCCCGACCCGACCCGATCAGGAGCCACCAAATGGTGGGGCGCCGCTCCTAGATCAAGTCAGTATTCAGGAACCAAGACCATCCCGGACGAGTCCCCAGTTGTGATAAATGATTTAGTCCCAAACAGGATTCCAATTTAAGTTTGCAATTTATTAAACAAATAGAGGCAAGCAAACAGCGCTGGGTGCGCCGGGAGTCTCCGCTCCACCAAGACGCACACCTTCACTTCTTACAATTCCTTCCTTTATACTTCTCTAGGCTTCGTTTCTTGCCTTTCTCCGCCTTTTTCTTGGAAGATGACTCTTTCTTTAAGTACGTCACCACTTCCCCGGTCTGCGCATGCTTCATCTTTTTCTAGGTGGTCGTCCGGTGGTCGTTGGGAGGAAGATGCTCCTCTTCGTCAGTGCACTCTACATGACCTCTCTGTTTGTGCAGGCGCTCCGTTATTCTACTTATATTATGCTACCTTATTTGGCTATACATTTTCTTGACATTTCTGCGGTTATTTACAACACTGGTTTGCACTAGTATATCAGGAACTAACTTACATATCAGGAGGCTACATAAGCTTCACATATCAAGGGAGTTACCCAAACTATACTTATCAGGAAGTTACATAAAGACTACCACTCCCCTGTTTATGGTCATGCCCTACATATATTCCTTTATTTCAATATAAATGACATTTGCTTCAAGCTTATATTCACTAGATTTTCTTTACACGAATCGCTCATTCCTCACAGTTTCAGGGACAATGGAGCTTTTCTTAGTAGCGGGAAGAGCAAGAAACCTCCACAAATTACAGCTGGGAAGGTTCTGTCTGGATGTGAGAAAAAATAATCCTCACTGAGAGGGTAGTCTTGTGCTGCAAGAGATCACCCAGAGGGAGTCTGGATTATCCCATGGCTTTGTGTTTCAAGGAGCAGCTGGTGAGGGTGGAGAGCCATCAGTGAAGGCATAGAAATGCCAGGGTGAGAGCTAGGTGGGAAAGCAAGATGGCTGTCAGCAAGCTGAAGGGAAAGAGGTGAGGCATGGGACAGTGTAGGGCAGCCTGCATAGAGATGGCCAAGGGTTCTAGCAAGACTGAGAGGTCCAAAAGGACTGAGGTCTTTGTCGTCTTGACTATAGCAGCTGTCTCTACCACCAGGGCCAGTGAGACAAAACTTTATTCTTCTCTTCTCAGAAACTGCCTTCCCAGGACCTGGGCTCAGGGTTTGGCCTTGCCTGCTTCATAAAACGAACCAAGGGTTTTCTCAGCATTACAGCCACCTGTGCAGTGCCCTTGCCTACCTGCAGTCACCGTCTCCAAGTATCTGCTCTAATGAGTCAATGAGGAGCCTTTGGCAGTAATGGGTCTCATTAAGTCCCATTAATGCTTCAAGGTATTTTGGGGTTTGCTTCTGGCTTTGACTTCTTGAGAGGTTTGTTCAGTCTTCTCCCAGTATCTGAGGTTCACGGACTGAGCCCCAAATACACCATGGGGCTCCTTAAAACACAGAAAGCCCTAACAAGTCATGCCTCTTCCTGTAACGTTCTCCACGTCTGCAAGACTCGTATAGCTAATCTGAGTTGTTTCATAGCATGGTTAAGAAGGAAGATTTCAAAGTGCACCTAATAAAGTTAATTTTAAAGGCGGTATTTTGTTAATTTCAGTTTAAAGAAGTGATAGAAGCATTATCCAACTGATATGGATCCTGAGTGTCAGGAGCGTCTCCTGAGGAGGTCTGGACAGGTAGGAAAAGCAGTCCCTTGAGATCTGACACTGGGTGGACAACCTTGCTCCTCACCTCCCCAGACTCCCCACCTGTCGTTGGCCACCTGGGATTTACATCACTTTCCCTTCATCAGACTTCTCTGAACTCTGGGAGCTGAATGTTAGAGCTCCATTGCACCATCTCCCACCCACTTTCCTTAGAGGACTGGCTGCACACAGGCACAGAAGGATGTTTCCCATTTGCAAGCAAAGCAAAGTAAAGCACGATCAAGTGTCTTAAGCAATAAAACACTCCTCAACCATATACTAAGTACAAGCTGCCTCTAATGAGGTCGCCTTTCTACAAGGGATGATCTTACGAGAAATGTTTTAGATAGATAGATAGATAGATAAAGGTAGATACAATTAAAAGAGTTGGCTAAAGATACCGTTATACTACTGAAAGACAGGCAGGCTTTTAGTCCCTGAAGCTCAAAGCAGCAGTGTGGGTGGGAAGTATCTGAATGAACAAAGAGTAAGGGAAGGAGAACAATGGAAAGGGCCTTTGTCTAGACAGTCTGCTGAAAACATTACTTCAGAAATGGTCATTGTATCAGCACAGGTGAAAATATATGAAAGATTAGAATTATTAACTACAAAAGACATTAACCACTTGATCCAGTGTGGCCTGGCAGCAAAGGCAGCCAGCAGTGTCCTGAAGTGTATAAAGAGGAGCCTCGCCAAAAGAGTGAGGGAAGTGGTTGTCTCCCCATGCTCATTGCTTGTTAGACCACCTGTAACCAATTATATCCAGTTTTAGGGCCCCAGTTCAGGTGTACTGATCTGGCTGGGATGGGGTTACCTTCCTTCATAGCAGCCTGTGTGGTGCTATGTTTTGCATTTGTGCCTTAAACAGTGTTGATAACACACCAGTGTTCTGGCTATTGCTGAGCAGTGTTTGCACAGTGTCAAGGCCTTCTCTGCTCCCTCCCAGTGAGTGGGCTGCAGATGGGCAAGAACAGCTGACCCCAACTGACCAAAGGGATACTCTCTAACGTACGACGTTGTGCTGAGCAATAAAAGCTGGGACAGAGGAAGAAGGAACTAGAATTTTTTTGTTACAGGAATCACTTCCTAGTTCACATGGAATCCATTGCATAGCATTAGTAAAAGGCCTTAGACCTTCATAAGCGGTGAACTTTCACCTAGCTACTGATGAATTTCTACTGAACTCTTACTTAGTCGCGTGAGGGAAGGCCCTGAAACTGGTGTAAATTAGAAAGATAAGATAGCCACATCCATCAGCAGAGGTTGCCTCATCGAGAAACGAAAAAGAACGGCCCGCTTGGAGACAGTGAAAGGATCCAATGAGGAAAAAGGAGACCCCAGACCCAAATACTCCAACTGGACTAAACCGTCTCACAAGGGGAGGGGAGCTTAGACTGTAAGGGTATAATTGTCCAGAGAGTCTCTGGTTCGGGGTCCGTCTCCAGAGGCACTCAGCTCAAGCTGTTCTTCACCACTGTACCGCTTAATAAATTCAACTGGTATACGTCATGTCAGAGATTCTGCTTCAGGAAACCTAGGGTTGAGCCTGAGGGAAGAGAAAGCACCCAAGAGAGACTCTGTGTGTGTGTGTGTGTGTGTGTGTGTGTGTAGAGTCGAAAGGTGCACACGTCGGCTCACTGGAGTCTCCTGCTGCAAAGGGACTCCAGACCCAGCAGTTAAAGTCTCGGGTGGTGTGTGTGCAACTCCTTGATTGGTGTGTGAATGCTCAGGCAGCGGCTTCTCCATTAACGTTTTGTCATTCAAAGAGTCTTCTGTGTGGAGACTGGCTGGGCATCATTTTTGCTTGTGGGAGGTGGTGAGTGGTTGCCTTTGCGTTGCTTATTATTATTGTTGTTGATTTTTTAAAAATCTCTTTCTTTCACCTGCTAAGCTGTCTTTATCTTGACCCACAACTTTCCGTGCTTTATTTCTTCCTGTTCTCTCTCCTGTCCCAGTGGGGAAGGGGAGGAAAGAGTGAGCGGCTGCGTGGCTGCCGGGCTATTGGCCAGAGTCAATCCACCACATCAAGGAAGACGTTGACAACTGGGAGTGACTTCAGTGGGAGGCTGCCAAGATGCGCAGGGGCTGCAGCACTTGCCTGGGGAGCAGAAACTGAGGGAAAGGGCTGCCTTCGGCCTGGGAAAGGGAAGGTCTGGGGAACCTCATAGCAGCCAGCCAGTCCCTGCAGGGAGGTTTTCAGGAAGATGGAGCCAGTCTTGTCACCGTGGTGCTTGGCAGGACGATAATAGACGATAGTCAAATGTTGAAATAAGGAATGTTGAGGCTGGAGATAGGGACAATCTTTTTCTCCATAAGGGCATCCAAACATTGAAGCAGGTTTCCCAGAGATGTTTTCCTGTCTTTGTCCTTGGATATTTTCCAGCCCCCATGTGGCAAAGCCTTGAGCAAAGTGGTCTGACTCCGTAGCCGATTCTGCTGTGAGCATGAGGTTGGACTGGAGACCTACTGAGGTCCCATTCAGGAGAGTGGAAAACTAAATGATGCTGTGGTTCCTTCCTCTCTAGGTGTGCCCTTGATGACAGTAGGGAAAGCTGTCAGGTTCCCCGTGACCATGGAAGTAAGTCAGATGCTGGCATAGTCAGATCAGCTGAAGTTGTCTTCTCCTCCTCCAGGCAGTGTTGCTCAGATGCAGGACTGCTTCACAGGTATCCCCAAACAGCCCTGGTTATTTCCTTTGCTTCACCATTCATTCCCTTTTCATTCTTTTCCCACCTCTCAAGTCCTGCTCTTTAACCATCCTTATCCCCACCCATGCAAAAAGCCAAGGACTTTTCACTGTTTATGCAGTGGCCCTGCATTTGCTCACTTTGAACCCTCCTTTGGTGTCTCTGCGGTGGTTACTGTGGTGCTTTCTACCTCGCATTGCAACTCAACTTAACGCCAGTACTCTTTTCTTCTCTGTAGTGTCCTGCAGCTACTTAAGTTCTGATCTTGTTAGAGGCACCACGACTCAGGATGGCCGTTGGCACGCATACTTTAAAAGCTGGACTGTTGGAGGTTCAGTCCAGAGGGACCTTGGCACACCTGGGATTTGGCCAGCAGAAACCTCAAGGTTTTGAAGGAAAAGCTCAGAAACAACTCCATGCAGCAGCATGGACAGGGACCTGACTGACTAAGGAGTGTCCTGAGGTGAAGTATCTGGGAACTGTGACAATGCCATATGAGTCAGTGGTTCTCACATTTCGAAAGGAGAGTGGAGTGTCTGGAGGAGGTCTGCCAACTTGAAGTGAAGGGCCTAAAGGATGAGCTGTGGGGAGAGTCTGAGGGAGCTGGGTGTCTGTAGCCTGCTGAAGTGGAGGCACGGGTTTACCTAGCAAGAGCCTGCACCTGCCTGGAGGGATAACGGAGCCAACCTGTTCTCTGCAGTCACCATTGATACGACAGAAGGAACAGCCACAAGCTGCCTCTTGGGAGCTTTAGGCTGAACCTCAGGAAAAATAAAATGGACTAGGAGGAGCGTTGCCATGATCTCCACCTTTGGAGCTCTTCAAGTTTCAGCGCCGCAAAGTCACGGCCAGCCTGGAGGCTGGACTAGAGACCCCCTCGCAGCAGTCTCTTTCCCAACAGGCCTGTGCCTTGCCACATGTCATATGAGAAGAGACTAAGCTGGAGGAGAGGGTCTCTACATCACAGGACAATTCAGGGTGGAAGGAGGGTCAGGAGGTCTCTAGAGTTGCACTGGCTCCAAGCAGGGCCAGCTCTGAGGTCAGACCAGCTTGCTCGCTAAATGCCAGAATCCGGAGAAAGAGTTTACACATGAACCAGGCATCTGTGCCGCCGTTACAGAAATGGAGACAAGGCCTTTGACCAGCTCCCTGAACACAGCTATTGGTACGTCATGCCCCCTGAGAACATCCATCCTCCCGGGAACATCCATCTTCTTGTCCAAAGGAGTGGGATCCTTATGCAACTATCCTGCCATATCTCCAGACCATGGGGTGCTTTACACTGTAAACAGAACTGAAGGAAAGCCTCTGACTTGGGTACTGTCAACTGAATTGCTAAAAGAGGGCAAGATGGAGGGATCTCGGAGCTTCCAGGTTCTTCCTGAAGATAGAAGGCCTCAGATATAGGAACAGAAGATAACAGTTTTGAACTAGCCTAGGCTTTAGATCATTTCACATGTGATGGCTCTGCTCCATCCTTTCAGTCATTGGCACCCAGAAACCTCATCTGCTTTTCCTTCCTCTCCTCCCAAAAGCTGATCAAGTGATGGGAAGAAAGGAAGGAGAAAGGCCCTAGGCCTCTGTGACTCACCTGGGCTCTGGCACTTGGAGGGCCACAGTGTCATCCATTGTACACCCCATAAAGAATCAAGCTGGGAAGTGACTCTTCACGTACAAGTGAACAAGGTCGATGCACAGGCAAGGCTGTGTCTGGAGACCAGTACACCTAGAGCATCGATCAAGCTGGGGCTGAAACTCAGGCCTGGTCTTCAATGGTCACCTGGGCCCATGGACAGAGGTGTGGATGGACCTCCCAGGGTCCTGAAGGCCTCTGGATGCTCTCAGGGCCCTGACACTGCCCCCATGGGATCCCACCTGCCAGTGCCCTCAATAGGCCAAGTTCTCATTCCCGCATGTGCAGGGTCTGTGCTCGGCTACTCTCCTTCCCCGCTTCTGTGCAGATCTGGGAGACCACAGTTTCATGCTGACTACAACCAAGGCTGAAACTGGTCTTCCCACCCCTGACCAACTTTTCCTCTTTTGGGAGTACAAGGTCCAGGTGAGCCTCAGACTGGGTGGCACAGTTAGAAGCTGACCCACACACAAGATCCCGCCTAACCTGTTGCATGTCCCATAGAGAACATCCACACATCTGACCTGCTCTGGTAGCAAGCAGGGCATCCTCCACTTCTCGCCTTCCCTGTTAGTCTCGCCTAAAGATGTTGTATCTCCGTCAGTCACAAAAGCTGTGGGAGCTGTCCTTTTCCGTCTTGGCTCTTGCTCCCCTAACGTCACAGCTTTGCGATGGCATGTTGTCCTCCTGCTGTCTGTGCTCCAGGCTGTGGGCTTTGGTGCACATTAGGCCTGTAGCACCTCAGATGTGGCACCAGGGCCAAGGGCAGATTTGTCACATGGACACCTGATACCAAAAGATTGGCCCTCTTTGTGTGGAAAGGCTTCACAGCCGATGTGTGCTGGAGTGGATGGCAGGAGGCAACATAATGATGAAGGAGGTTCTCACAACGAGAGCAAAAGCTGCAGTCCCCAAGACCAGACAGAAAACGGCCTTGGGCTGTGCAGCCCTGGCAGGAGAGGGGTTTGCTGTCCCAGGTGACTCTTGCAGCAATGCGTGGGGCCTGTGACAGAGGTGAAGCCGATCTCCAAGAAGGACAAGCTGCTGCTGAGAAAGTCCCCGGGGGAGGACAGCCTGTCATCCAGCCACACTGTGGACATCATGCTGGGGGCTGACTGGCTAGATAGCAGCTCTGCAGAGAAGTACCTTAGGGTCCTGGAGGGCAAGCAGCTGAGCATGAGCCAGCCATGCAGCCTCGCAGCAAAGGCCAGCAGCCTCCTGGGCTGCATTAGGAAAAGCATTGCCGGCAGATGGAGGGAAGTTAACCTTCTCCTCCACTGAGCACCGGTGGGCCACATCTGGAGTGCTGTGTCCAGTGCTGGGCTCCCCAGTGCAAGAAAGTTGTTGACCTGCTAAAGCAAGGCTATCAAAGGGCCACAAAGCTGATTTAAGGGACCGCAGCATCTTCCATAGGACGGAAGGCTGAGAGGTCTGGGACTGTTAAGCCTGGAGAAAAAATTGCTCAGGAGTCTGGAGTAATAGGGCACGGACTGTGGCAGGGCTTCAGGCCAAAGACCTTTATTGTTAGCGTAGCGTGCTTTTTATACAAATACAGCCCGTTCACGCACCTAAAAGTGCTACCCGGTTGGCTATTGCTTTAAGTCCACGCGACTCTCACAGAGGCAGGATTGGTCGCCTCTGTATGTCCACGCGCTCCTTTGCTTCTTCTTAGTTGTTTACCACAGCTCCTTCTCTTCAAGGTTGAGCCCTGCAGGTGTCCGGCTGTTTACCAGCTTCTCAATGCCACAGCTCCTTCTCCTTAAGGTCGAGCCATGCAGGGTGATCCCAATATCACCCCCTTTTTGTTTATCTATAAACAAAACCTGATGGTTCATTCGCAACCCGAGGACTGTGAGGAAGATGGACCATCTGTACATTCTTTTATCGTCCTGCACCACGAACTCAGCCCAGCAGTCGGTAGGTGCCAGCTTTACGTGGGCGTCCCCACGGAGGCAACGGTGGACTTGCCGTACACCGGCCCACTGCCCTTTGGGAAATCCCGGTATTTATACATTTGCAGAGGAACGAGTTTCGACACACGTGGCCAGCGAGTGTCAGAACACGCCTTGGTTGCCACCTTTCAACACAGAGAGCCTATGGCATACGCGCCCGCTGGCCAGACGTGCTGCACGTGCCCCAGCCACCCTGTCTGTTGGTTCGTAGGCTTTGTTCATGTGGCATATTACCGTAATCCAGCAGTCACATATCAACCATGCTCAAGCCAATAGCAGAATGTTACAAGGCAAACAAAATTGTGAATTGTGCTTTATATTCCTCCGTTACTGCATGTCTTCCCCATCCTCCCCTAACCTTGATCAACTTTCTTATCTCTTGGGCTCTTTTCTCTCACCCAGCATAGTATCTGTTTCTTACCCAGCCATCCATTTTCTGATATTCTAACTGCAGTTTTCTCACAGGCCAAAATTCCATCCGTTAACCCCTCCGTATGTATACGATAATTGGCGATAATTTCCATTTCTGCCGACAAGCTAACTATTGCTTTTTCTAGCTGAGATAAACGTCTGAGTCCCAAACAGGATTCCAATTGAAGTTTACAATGTATTACATTATATACATTAACCACTCTGCTAGACTTAGGCTTGCGGTCATACAAGGATACGTAGGACAGAAGGTTACACTTCATCACACGAATCAGATGAACATATTTCACATAGCTGTACTACTCCTCGTGATGGGAAAAGCGCCCGTACAAAGCTATGATAACCTTTATTATATCTCACCAAGGGATTTGTAGTTATAGAGTGCTTTGCCCTAAAAGCTTTCCATGTTCCTCTAATGATACCGCTAATTTCAGTCTGATTAATTATCTGTGTTATAAATGATTTAGTCCCAAACAGGATTCCAATTCAAATGTACAATTTATTAAGCGAATAGAGGCAAGCAAACAGCGCTGGGTGTGCCGGGAGTCTCCGCTCCACCAAGACGCACGCGGTACAGTTCCTGTTCCTGGTTTATATCCTGTCCGTTAATACATATTCATGAACAGGCGTGTCTTCTTTGGCGCATGCCCTCTTCTCCTTCTAGGATCTTCTCGAATCTTCCTCAGCGTGATCCTGTTCGCTAATACATATTCATGAATAGGCGTGTCTGCTAATACATATTAATGAACAGGCGTGTCTTCTTCAGCGCATGCCCTCTTCTTCTGCTAGAGTCTTCTCGAATCTCCCTCGGCGTGCCCCCAGGATGACCCCAAACCGTATGCATGCACTTTCTTTACACAATACTATGCGGTCAGTGGTCAAACTGGTTTGAGCTGATATACCAGCCAAGTAGTTTAACTTTCTCCTGTAAAATACCCCTTTTTATGGTGCAGGAGAAATCCATAAAAGTCCAGAAGGTTACACTTCATCACACGAATCAGATGAACATATTTCACAATCCCCCATCTTTTTCTTTATAGTATTGATTTGTGTTTTCTTTTCCAATTGAGTACTGCAGATATCTGCATTCCTTGTATAACCGAGTAGATTAATCTAGTAACAATTCCCCACATATCCCCAATACAACTATCCCGATTTTAGTAAGCCAATCACCACCCATAAAATCTCCCCAAAATCCTCCTAGATTGATTCCATTCCAAGTTTATCTCTCAGGAGGCCATTCGTTATACACCTGGACTCCTAGTCGCTCTCCCTAATTTATGGGTAACAGGAAAAAACTAGGTTTTATTGTTGATTACACGTACGGGCTGTACAATTAGAAAAGGTCCTCAGTTTTCCCATTTTTCTGGGGTAAACCCCAGCTGGACTTGTTCCAATATTGACTACAGTTATTTGCCGTAGTCAGAGTCAAGGAACTCACCCCAAGTAGAACTAGAAGAGGTCCGGTCAGGGCCATAGTGGTCGGCGGTCACAGCCCAAAGGGGTTGCAGCCCTTGGCAGACCCTTTTTAAGCCGCAACACCAGTTCCCCTCCGGTCTTGCCCTCTTCCTTCCTTTAAGGGGGTGCTTTCTTAGTACCCAAATTAATTGAGCACTGCTTGTGAAGGCCAGAGCTTTGCTAGATCAGTGGTTTGTCCAGACCTGAGCACTTGCCCGAGCCTGGCGATCCTCTTTATTTGCAAGGCTTTATGGCTACAGAAAACTGCCAGTTAGCCTGCAGTTCTTACAAATAAACACCACCTTCTACACCAAGGACAAATTCTAGTTCCAGCTCCTTTTTCCTGTTCTTCTTTTGCCAACAACTCCTTCCGATGATACTCGTTTGGAGTACCCATTGTTGTTTCCTATTACCCTTTCCCATTGTTTTCCAAACTTGGGGATTACTTACATGGCTCTCCATAGCTTCCCATGGCCATCGTTCACCTCGATTTGTTCCACCACAAACGTAACAATTAGTTATATTCAATGACTTAGCAATGTTTTCAGCAAGATTTACAAGTAGATTTTTAGCAACTGTGGGAATTTCATGTTTCACTCCTGTTTCTATTACAGGAGTAGCCGCAATAAAATTCCCACAGCAATTTAGTCAGATGTGACCTTCCACTCCTTCCCTGGACCTTTCACTCGCGACACATGTGTCCATCCTTTTTCAGCAGTTCTCACAGCTGTTTCTGTAGTGAATAAAACAAGGAAAGGTCCTTCCCAGAGGGGAGATAGGTTTCCTTCTTTCCAAGTTTTTATCAGAATTTTATCTCCTGGTTCTAACTGATGAATTGCAAATCCTAAAGGTGGTGTTTGGGCCACCATCCCAATCTCTCTTCATTCTTTTAATCTTTTTCCAATGGTAATTATATCTTGTTGGATACTATGATCCTCAATTACATTGTTCCCCAGAGGCATTCCTTGAAAATAAGGCATGCCATAGAACATTTCATATGGCGATATTCCAGTCTCACTGTATGTTTTCGTTAAGTGCCAATGGTAAACATTTCGTCCAGGGCATTTGTGTCTCAATCATTAATTTAGCCAATTGTTGTTTTATTGTTTGATTCATTCTTTCTACCTTCCCCGAGCTTTGTGGGTGCCACAGAGTGTGGTATTCCCACTGAATACCTAATGATTGACATAATAGTTTTATTATTTTAGAAGTAAAGTGTGTGCCCTGGTCAGAATCAATGTACTGGATTATCCCATATCTAGGTATCAAATGTTCTAATAAAATTTTTACCACCATCTGTGCCGTAGCTCGTGCTACAGGGTACGCTTCTACCCACTGTGTTAAATGATCTACTATTACCAATAAATATTTTATCCTCCCTACCTTAGGCAATTCAGTGAAATCGACTTGTACTTTCTCAAAAGGTCTGTAAGCTGTTTTTCTCCCTCCCGTGGCTGCTTGTCGAAACACTGTCTTATTTACCTTTTGACAAATTAAGCAACCTTGTGTAATTTGCTTTGCTATTTCAAAAATTCCAATACAACCAAATTGTTTAAGAAAATGATCACTTAACGCTTTTGTACCCCAATGTGTTTGTGCATGCAAACGTTCTAATAATCGCCTGGTGTAGGCTTTTGGCAGCATTTCTCGCCCATCGGGCAGTGCCCATTTTCCTTGTTCTATTTAGCTCCTATTTTCTTCAATTTTGTTTGTCCTTCTGGGGTAAACTCCTTCTCTCTTTCCTCTCGTCCTTCTTTGCTGGTGTCCTCCTTTGTTTGTATGACATTAATTTTGGCAACTTTAGTCCTCAAGGCTGCTTCCTGGGCCTCTTTAGCTGCTAAGTTATTTCCTCTAGTTCGGTAATCACCAAAAGTCCCTTTTGGTGTCCCCTCACATGTACCACTGCTATCTCCTTTGGTTCTCTTAACGCCTTTAAAATTTTTACTATTAATTCTTGATGTATTAAATTCCTCCCGTGAGTATTAATCCAACCTCTTTCTTCCCAAATTTTTCCAAAAGTGTGGACCACCCCATATGCGTATTTAGAATCTGTAAATACAGTCCCGCTTCTTCCTTTTAATAATTCCAGGGCCCTACATAGGGCATACAGCTCACAAGCCTGAGCTGACCATGATGGACTCAGAGGTCCTGATTCCACAATTTCTAAGTCCTTGTTAATTATTGCATATCCCGATTTTCTCTTCCCTTCTACCACTCGGGAGGAGCCATCTATAAACAGCGCTTCTCCATTTTTCAACTCAGCATCTCTTAGATCTGGTCTCACCTTAGTCTGGGTCTCAATTACCTCTAAACAGTTATGTTGTAATTCCTCTGATGGTTCTCCAAACAAAAATTGTGCTGGACTCTGAGCAGAAGTCACCCTCAGTTCTAAGTCAGGGGAGTCTATTAGTATTGCTTCATACTTTAGGATCCGGCTGTCCGTTAACCATTTTTCCGCTTCTTGTTGTAAAACATTTCTGACATTGTGTGGGGTATACACTTTTAAAGGAGCACTAAAGGTAATCTTCCTAACTTCCTCTATTAATAATGCTGTAGCAACCAAAGCTTGGAGACAAGCAGGCCATGCTCTGCTTACTGGATCAAGTAACTTAGAACAATGCCCCATGGGTTTTTTGGATTCCTGCCCAGTCTTGAGTAAGAACTCCATATGCTGTCTGGCTTGATGTATTCACAAAGAGATAGAAAGGTTTTTCTAGATCTGGGAGGCTCAATACAGGTGCTTGTATTAATGCCCTTTTTACTTCCTCAATTCTCTGATCATCTTCAATAAACCACTTAAGTTGGTTATTAGTTAATTTTTCATATAAGAATTTTACTTTATCACTATAATTTTCAAGCCATGGTCTACAATATCCTACTAATCCCAGTATTTGCCTAATTTCCGTTTTAGTCTGTGGGGGTCTTAAGGATAGAATCCCAGATACCCTATCAGGATCTAACTTCTTCCTTCCCTTACTCAGCCAATGTACTAAATATTTTACTTCTTGTTCTACAAACTGTAGCTTTGATCGGGACACCTTTAATCCCTTTTCCCCTTGAAAATTTAACAATTTAATGGTGGCTTTTCGGATCCCCTCTTCAGTTTCTCCTGCTACTAATGAATTGTCCACATATTGCAATAATTTTACCTCCTTAGGTATTGTGAAATCTTGTAGAATTGTTTCTAAAGTTTGTCCAAATAGATTTGGTGACTCCGTAAACCCTTGTGGTAACACAGTCCATCTTAATTGTTGTTTTTGTCCTGTTTCGGGGTCCTCCCACTCAAAGGCAAAATAATCTCTGGATGCCTCATCCAGAGGACAGGCCCAAAAAGCATCTTTCAAATCTATTACACTATACCAAGTATGTTTGGGAGATATATGACTCAATAAAGTATAAGGATTTGCCACCACAGGGAATTTAGTGATTGTTCGCTGATTTACAGCTCTTAAGTCCTGCACCATCCTGTATGACCCATCCGGCTTTTTTACGGGAAGAATGGGCGTGTTACGAGGTGACATACATGGTTCTAGGGTTCCTTTTACCAAAAGTCTGTCAACTACAGGTTTTAATCCTTTTCGACCCTCCATAGGTATAGGGTATAGCTTGATTCTAATTGGGCGGTGCGGATCTATTATTTAAATGCTTATGGGGTCCATTTTGTCTTTCCAGTTTCCCCTTCCTTATACCACACTGAGGGGTTAATAGCTTCTTCATCCTCTTGTGTTAAAGTGTATAATTTAATCTGCAATTTGTCCCCTTGACTCTGAATGCTCAAGTTTAACTTCAAAATCAAATCCCTTCCTAATAAATTGTATTCCGCTTCAGGGAGCAAAAGTAAATCATTAAGACAAATTTTCTTTTCTGTTTCTACTTCTACATCTTTCAATATATTTACTTTAAAAGGCTCTCCTTTTGCTCCTGCTACTGACACGTAACTCTTCCCTTTTTCTATTCCTTTTGGAAGTTTTTGAATGGTTGACTTTTCGGCCCCTGTATCCACTAAAAATAAAACTTCCTCTTTATGGGGACCAATCAATAATTTTATCAAGGGCTCTGTTGATGTTGAAGTCCCCAGAAGATAGAGCCCCCGACACCCCTAATCTTCTTTGAACATCTTCTCATCTTGTTCCCGCTGACGGCAGTTCTTCTGAACATGTCCCCTCTTGTTACAGTAGTAACAGACGGGAATTGTAAATCTTCCTCGATAAGGCTGTCCCCAGGGTGTCTGCTCTATTCTTTTTTCCCTTTTCTCTCCAGGAGTCGTCTTATTTTTCTGACTTTCCCTTACTGCTGCTACAAAAATTTTTGCTTTTGCTTTTTGTTTTTCTTCGTCCCTCCTAACATAGACTTTCTGGGCTTCTCTAAGTAACTCCTCTAATCCTCTTTCTTGCCAATCCTCCAATTTTTCTAATTTCCTTCTTATATCCCCCCAGGATTTAGCTACAAATTGTGTTCTAAGGAGTGCGGTCCCAGCCACTGTATTCGGATCAATTCCAGAATACATTGGTAGGTTTTTCCTCAACCTCTCCAACCATTCTCTTGGAGATTCATCTTTCCCTTGTTGTTCATTAAATGCTTTAGTAATGTTTTGCCCTCGGGGAACCGCTTCCCTTATTCCCTGTATGATTAACGTTCTCAAATCCCTCATATTTTGTCTTCCTGGGGGTTGTTGATGATCCCAGTGGGGATCCACATTTGGCCATTTCTGATCTCCCGGGGGTCCTGCCTGACTCTGTCTTTCCCAAATTCTCATTCCAGCTTGTCTAATCATTCCCCTTTCCTCAACAGTGAATAGGATCCCTAAAATGGACTGTATTTCTTCCCAGGTATAAGTATTGGGGCCTAGGAATTGGTCCAATTTTTCAGCTACTCCGAGGGGATCATCTAATAGGGTCCCCATTTCTTTCTTGAAATTTCTTACGTCTGTGGTATTTAACGGGACTGCCACAAACCCGATGCCTCCCTGATTGCCTCCGAGGGGTACTTCTCGTAAGGGATATAGAGAAGCTCCCTCAGATACAGCAGTCCTACTTCTCGTACATGCAGCCGGAGGTCGATCTAATTCCGGTGCTGTTGGTGGTGGAGACAGGGGCAACGGTGGTACAGAGAGAGGTACTACGGCCACCGGAGGGGGAGCCGCCGCCGGAGATGGATTATTAGAACATGGAGGCGGTAGGTTATCCAGTGGCTCCCATTTATCATCTTTTTCCTTTTCACTTTTCCCCTCTTCTTCTTCCTCAAACTTTTCATCTGTTTTTAATGTAAGTATTGAGGCTGGAAAAGAACGTAAAGTTCTGTCCCATAATCCTGCATAATCACTTTCCTCCTGACTAAAAGGTTCCTTTGAATTAACATATATATTTAAGGCCTGGCAGACCCAGTCTTCAAAAGATCCAAAAGTGGGCCAAAAGACATGTGGTCTCAAACGTTCTTTTGGCCATTCTACCATACAATATTGAACTAATTTTTATTTACTTTTTCCTTTTCTGGGGCCCCTATCATTCCAATTTTCAATCATTATTCCTAATGGACTCTCCGGAGGTATTTCTAGTAATTCGCTCCCTTTCTTGTGGTGCTGGGGTCTCGATTTCGTCTGACCCATCTAGGAATTTTTACTGTGGCAATTCCTACAGCCCTTGGCTACCAGTAAGAGTGTCTTGCAGGGGGTTTAGGACCTATCACCCACCCACGAATCCTATAAGAATCACTTCGGTCCTTCACCGGCCAAGTCCCTCGCGGGAGATTGGAACCGCGGTTAGAAGACCTCCACAATCGCTTCGGAACGAGGTTCCGTCTCAGTCACACTCTTACACACACAGGCAACCGAATCCCACCCAACCGAACGGTATACACCTTAAATACTTACGACTCCGTCGTCTTCGTTCGGATCTTCGCGCGCAGAATTACGGGCAAAATAAACTGCTGCAGCCGGCAAGGGAGCTCATAAAAAATCAAATTCTTTGCTTGCCCCTATTCAGGTTCAGGATGGCGTTAGTCCCGACCCGACCCGATCAGGAGCCACCAAAAGGTGGGGCGCCCCTCCTAGATCAAGTCAGAATTCAGGAACCAAGACCATCCCGGACGAGCCCCCAATTGTTATAAATGATTTCGTCCCAAACACGATTCCAATTCAAATTTACAATTTATTAAGCGAATAGAGGCAAGCAAACAGTGCTGGGTGCGCCGGGAGTCTCTGCTCCACCAAGACGCACGCGGTTCAGCTCCTGTTCCTGGTTTATAACCTGTCCGTTAATACATATTCATGAACAGGCGTGTCTTCTTCGGCGCATGCCCTCTTTTCCTGCTAGAGTCTTCTCGAATCTTCCTCGGCGTGCCCCCAGGATGACCCCAAACCTTATGCATGCACTTTCTTTACACAATACTATGCGGTCAGTGGTCAAACTGGTTTGAGCTGATATACGAGCCAAGTAGTTTAACCTTCTCCTGTAAAATACCCCTTTTTATGGTGCAGGAGAAATCCATAAAAGTCCAGAAGGTTACACTTCATCACACGAATCAGATGAACATATTTCACACCTCTAAGTATGGATCTGCATGTGGCCCACAATCTAGTAATGTTTCTTGCATATGGACCACCCCTGATCATAAAAGACGTTTTAAACAATGGGTGAAGAGACCCCATTATACCATGTCATTGGAACCAGACAGGCTATGGAATTGTATAAACAAGATAAATTGTTACAATATGGATGATTATCTATGGATACCGTTTGCCTCAGACCTCCATCACGCCTTAAGAAGTATATGCCTGTGCCACAATTACAGTGCTCCAATCCCTAGCTTACAGACAGCATGTCAGATAGAATCCTCTAAACACATGGCTAGTAAATGTAGGATTCCTTCCCAACATTATAAAAAACGGATGCAAGACTCATGAGCCAGTAGTAAAGAGCACAAGTACCACTCTAATGTATCCTGCACTGCTTGAGACCGTATGGGTATGTTCTAATGAAGAGATATCAGATTACAGTCAACCCTATTGGGATGGGTTAGAATGCACTTTAGGAATTCCACAAGTTTATCTCCCATAATAGCTTTTAATCATACTCAGGAGTCATTCACTGTAGTCATTAATGAAACCAAGAGGGTACAGAACAAAGAGAAATGTATTGCCCTCCGTGTCACGGCCAAGCTATTATACAGCAGGGATGAGAGTAAGCTTAGCAATGGGATTGTTTTGGACTTCTTCGGCTGTGATAATTGAAAATTGATTATATCTAGAAAATCTACCATGGCAAGGAGAGACTCTAGCTAATTGTATGCAGCCAGCCAGCAAGGCTAAGCAACACCCAGCTTGTACCCACGAGCAGCCTCACAGATGACTTTAGAAAATCAATTAGCATTGAATATGGTACTACTAAAGGAGAACAGCGTTTGTGGATGGCTGAATAACACCTATCCTGGCAAAACCTGCTGTCAATTCCAAATGTGTCCGCTACTCTGCATCAAGCTAGAGATGAAATGCAAAAAACTGTGGACCAAACCCATGAGCTCAATGAGAAGATGAAACCAAGCAACTGGCAATGAACGAGGTGGATTTAAAATATTTTCAGTTGGCTCAGATTAAAAGTTAGTGGATGGGATCATAGTCTAACCCAGTATGTATTAATGTTTATCATAATTGTTATTGTTATTGTCCGTATTTGATTGTCACGTGTGAAATCTATGATAACTAGAGCTGTAACCATGCGTGTTAAGAGGATCCACATCTATGATCCTGAATACATCCCTTTAATACCATCCCCTATTATAAATTGCGACGAGCGAGGGAAGGCAAGCAGTCGACTCAATATGAGTGATAAGGCAAGCTTCAACTTTATTGCAAAACCTTACACATATTTATACACTAAGTTCTACCTTATGCATACTTGTCTTACAATCATTGGCTTAGCCCTAAAGATTGCATTATCATACTCCTCCTACTTGCGGTTACTGCTACGTGGTCCGGGTTCCATCCTGTTTTTCTTATACAGTGCTGCTTCTTAGCTGTTTACCACAGCTCCTTCTCCTCAAGGCCGAGCCCTGCAGATGTCCAGCTGTTTACCAGCTTCCCAATGCCACAGCTCCCTCTTCTCAAGGCCGAGCCGTGCAGATATCTAGCTGTTTACCAGCTTCTCAATGCTGCAGCTCCTTCTCCTTAAGGTCGAGCCGTGCAGAGTGATCCCAACAATAAATTACCAACCAACAAGAGAGGATGAAAACACAGGAAGGAAAGATGAATGCCTCGACCCACCTAAATACAAATTACACAATGTTCCTCTTAGTGAGTTGTGACTAAGGTCACAGGGTGGATAATGTGGGAAACCACTGTGGGTCTGTAGGGAGTAGCAGGGTTTGACTGGAGCAACACGCTCCTCTTCAAAAGCAACCCTGATGGGTTGCAGTCAGACAGTCTCATAACTGACTATTGTTGAGTGATGTCTGGGATGAGGCGAAAGCCTTGCAGCCTGATGTTCTACGGCAAGGCCACAAAGACCTCCATCAAACGTGAGTAAGCTGACCATTATTAATAACTGAAATTCTTATTAACTATTCATTCCTATTGATCGATGCTATTTGAGTTATATAGTATCTATCGGTCTACAACAAATAAATGAATAAAAAATTAATGAACTGATTAAGTTTTTATTAATCAAATTAGTCTAAATCAATCATTAATAATTACTTATTAATAACAGTCGTTACCTATTAAGATCGATTATTTTATTTATTAGTATTTTGTGGTACTGCATTAACACTACTGTCCTCCAGTTACTTATCATGTATTTTTTTTTCTTTATCATCACTCTGATTTACTGTTGTAATTATCTACTATCAATTCATCATTATTAATTATCATTAATTACACGTGCTACACGACGGCTCTGTTCCTCACCTAGAACTTGTTATCAGTAAAGTAGTTCCTTATTAACGTGATCTTAATCCACTGGATGTTAATTCCAGTAAATATTAATCTGTATTGCTCTATCGCTAATCATTACTTCGTATATTAATTACCGGTTAATGAATTATTTATTACATTCATTAACCATAGGTCGGTGTATGTTAATCCATCAAGAATTAGCAGAGAGTGCCAGATCAGCATTTGTCCTAAACCTGCTCTCCCCACTCCCTCCTCCCAAACCGCCCGCCTGCCCTCACCCCGGAGAGTTCTGTGTAAAGACACCCACACGCACCCTGCACACCCCCCGTTTCTTTTTGATTGTCATTTTTTTAGCTATTTATTTATCTAGCCTCCCTCCCCCTTACCTTTTCTTACTCTTCTCTCTCACCACCGGGGACCGGGGACCGGGGACCAGGCAGAGGCGGCGGTGCCCAGCCCCAGCCGCCCGCCCTCCCCACCCCACCGCAGCGAGCCCCATTGCTACAAGGCCGCCAGAAGTTAATCTGCTTATGTGTAAACGTGGTGGCAGCTGAGGTATGTTTAAGAATACTGGTAAGTGTTGCTAGAAACCTACAAATATTTTCCGGGTGTTAACCGCGGGGTGCCAGCTTTGTGGGCCTACCACCCAGCACCCAGCTCTGCGCAGGTCTGGAATAAACCGGTATCTCGTCTCGGTGTGTGAGACTGGCCTATCGCACGCCGGGAAACGAAACCGCCTTTTCGGACACCACCATCAGCAAAGCAGCGACCCCGCTTTGCCTGAGGCTGCTGGGCCTGTCCTCTGGGCGCTGCTCACCACTGGAACGCATCCCGCTGGCGACGGACACGCCGACGGCCGCTAGCGAGAGGCGCGGCCCACCTCTCCGGCAGCCGGAGCCCGGCCTCGGGGACGCAGGTCTCTGCCCAGGCCGAGGCACGGGGCTGCTGCTTTCCCAGGGACGGCTTCAACCGGGAGCCGAGCCGAGCACATCGCCCGCAGGCGGACACCGAGGCGGGCCACAGCGCAGGCTGTAGCAGAGAAGGCGGCGTTGTCCACAGCGTTACCAGACTTTTTCGTTTCTTACTGCGTGCACACCCGCCACACACGCTCCCAAACCGGCCCCGGCACGAACTCCTCGCCCGCGGCCACACGCACACACGGAGACACCCCCCCTCCCCCTTCCGCCAGCAGTTTTGCCGGCCCGGGGAAGGAAGGAAGGCGGGAGACTTTAGGACCCCGCGGCGTCCCTGCCGCACCCGTGCCCCCCTCCCGCCTTTCGTCCTCAGTCCGTCGGTCGGCCAGTCCGTCGGTCAGTCACCCTGCTGAAGGTATGCGAGGCACAAAGCGGGGGTATTGTTTAGGCTCTGTCAGGAGTCAACGAGGCGCAAGCCTGAGGGAAGGAACAAGGCAACCGCAAAGGGAACGCAACTGCCGACCTTTGAGTGAACTATCGTAAGTAACATCTAATTAACATCGACTCGGCATAGCACAAGCCTGCCCTCCGGTAGGGGAAGACCCCTACCCACAGAAGCCCCTTCCTCACGGGGCACGCGCAGTAAAAAAGGAGGACGCTGTCGCCGTGGAGACGAGGCTTGCGGGAACCAACAGGCGCAAGGGCGCCTGCGCCAGCTCTCAAGAAAATAACGGTGACTTGTTGCTCGGAGCGTAGAAATATTTTCCCTGCGTTAACCGAGGCGCGCCAGCTTTGTGGGCCTACCACCGGCACCCAGCTCGGCGCAGGGGCGGAAGAAAAGCCGCCGTCTCGACTCCGTGTGTTTCCCGGCGCTCTGCGCAGCGGGTGACGGAACCCGCGTTTGGCACAACAGCCCCGCTGCGCGCGGGCCGCCGCCGCCGCGCGGTGAAAACCAACGAACGCGAACGGCGGGGGAGGTGAAAAACGAAAAGAGAAAAAAACCCCCCAACCCAACCGACCCAAACAGAAACCTCCGAAAAGCGCCGCCATCCCCCCTCCCCCAGCCAGCCTCTGCGCCAGGCTCCCTCCCCCGCCGCCGGGGGGGCCGGTTGCCGGGCAGCGGGGCACGCGCGGCTGCAGCCCCCCTTGCCCCCCGCTGCTCCGGGGCGCCGGAGAGTCTGCGGCCGGGGGGGGCCGCACCCACCGGCCTGCGGGTCCGGAGCTGCAGCGCAGGGAGGGGGAGCGCGCGCGCGCGGCGGGGGTGGCTGAGTGAGTCTGAGCGCGCGTGTGTCGCGGGGGGGGGCGGTGTCTGCAGGATCGCGGGCGCAGACCTTAATATATTTATTTTTAACAACGGCTTGTTTAGCCTGGGGAAGTGGAGGGTCAGGGCACTGCAGTAGCTGCAGCCTGCAGCTGCTTGAAGAATGGTTTTGTGATAAATGATTTAGTCCCAAACAGGATTCCAATTTAAGTTTGCAATTTATTAAACGAATAGAGGCAAGCAAACAGCGCTGGGTGCGCCGGGAGTCTCCGCTCCACCAAGACGCACACCTTCACTTCTTACAATTCCTTCCTTTATACTTCTCTAGGCTTCGTTTCTTGCCTTTCTCCGCCTTTTTCTTGGAAGATGACTCTTTCTTTAAGTACGTCACCACTTCCCCGGTCTGCGCATGCTTCATCTTTTTCTAGGTGGTCGTCCGGTGGTCGTTGGGAGGAAGATGCTCCTCTTCGTCAGTGCACTCTACATGACCTCTCTGTTTGTGCAGGCGCTCCGTTATTCCACTTATATTATGCTACCTTATTTGGCTATACATTTTCTTGACATTTCTGCGGTTATTTACAACACTGGTTTGCACTAGTATATCAGGAACTAACTTACATATCAGGAGGCTACATAAGCTACACATATCAAGGGAGTTACCCAAACTATACTTATCAGGAAGTTACATAAAGACTACCACTCCCCTGTTTATGGTCATGCCCTACATATATTCCTTTATTTCAATATAAATGACATTTGCTTCAAGCTTATATTCACTAGATTTTCTTTACACGAATCGCTCGTTCCTCACAATCCCCCGTTTTCTTTTTCACCACTGTGATTCGTGTAAAATTTATTTAAAGTTTGTTTGATGGGTATTAACTCGGGTTCCTCTATATGTTTTACCAACATTAAAACATGTTTTCTCTCACTCTGTGTTGGTTCTATTGGAGTGGCTGTAAATTTCATTCCATTAATCGCAGACGCTACAGCTTGTGAAAGACAAGGAATTAGACATGGTATTATTAACATACCTCCAAACAATCCTAACAAAACGATAATGATTTTTGTTACCCAGTTTCCTGAGAATAAATTTTCCCACGTTGTCCATAGTCCTTGGACTGGCACATGGGCTACTTTTTTCATTTCTCTTACTAATTCATTGATGGCTTTTCCTTCATCATTTATCTCTAAACAACAATTTGTGAGATTAAATTTTCCACAGACTCCTCCTTCCTGTGCTAGTAAATAGTCTAGTGCGAGTCTATTTTGATATAGGGCTGTACGCATTTTAGTATTTTGTTTAGCCACCAATCCTAGAGCATTACCCGTTTTATTTACAATTATTTCTACTACAGCTTGCAACCTGATTATTCTATTCAACATATAAATGGGGGTCCTATATCCCCAGGACCCATCTTCTGCCCATGTCGCTGGGTCATAATATGCTATTATTCTTTCAGGTGGCCACTCATTATCTTTCCATTTTCCTATTTGTAGCTCTCTTTTTCCCCTTCGGTTGTGAGTTTCTAATGCGTCTGTATATACCAGTACCCCTAGGCGTTCTCCTCGGTTTATAGGTAATAAGAGAAAGCTTGGCCGTATAGTTCCTAACACGCACGCTCCGGTCCAATTTTTTGGTAATCGGGTATATGCAAATTTTCCACAGATCCAATATTGCCCTTCTGGACTTGACCACCCTTTATCAATAGTGGTTCCGTTGGTCCAATTCGCATGATTTTTACTTATTTCTTGGGCAGTGCCCCATTTATCCTACTTTTGGTAAGTACTATTCCAGTTATATCCCCCTTCACATACTAAATATCCGACTGGTTTACTCCCAGCGTCATTTTGCCAACAGCTTCTTCTTATTATGCTGGTTTGTAATATCCATTGTTGTTTCCTGACCTGAGTTGATATGTTCTAAACATTAGGGTCTGGTATGTTGCTCTCTTGGGCCTCCCAGGGCCAATTCTCTCCTGATTAGTTCCACCACATACATAACAATTAGTTACATTTAGTGACTTAGCAATGTTCTCAGCAAGATTTACAAATAGATTTTTAGCCACTGTGGGAATTTCATATTTCGTTCCTGTTTCCATTTCATGACAAAATGACTTAAATAACAGTCTATGCTGCACCGATTCTCTTTTCTTTCATTTCAATATTAATAACTACACCTGGGTCTTCTCCAGGTCCATATATCTTAAGTCCAATTTTGGTTATTTTTTTCTGTTTCCAAATTTCTAAATTTATAAGGGTTAAATTTACTAAATTACAGGTACAGGTTGTACAATTATGGTCTGTTTGTACCCTTGTGATTGAAGCTTGTAAATCCCCACATTGGCTGTCATATCCCCAGCTTGCAGTATCCTAACATACACAAGACCATCCCCTTCTTCCACATAGGTGTGCTGACTGATATCTCACCGTTTGACTAGGTACATAATCAGGATTTATCTGACATTGACGTCCACCTCCACCTGGGCAAATATATTTTGGTTGATTACTATAGCATCATCTCCACTCTACACTCCCACAATTAATATCCAGATCATCATCTATAATATCGCATGCATCAAAAATTACCGATACTGATGTGCTCAAATTGGCCATATCCTTACTTATTCCAATTAATCTTCCTACTTCCGAATTTGTTTTCATTTCTACCCACTATTGATAAAGAAGTTCCTTTGGATCGTAACAAACAGTATCATTTTCCACCGAGCATTTCTTATATTGTGTTCCATTGTATATACAACTCCCGTTCTGTTTCCCTTTGCACTCGTAATAGGTGTGGTACATTAATGTTTTATTACTTACTCGTCCGTGCTGGGCGGTTCTTATGCACTCGGTGCAATTTTGATTACCTGTCACCAGGTTGGTGAGTCCGAGTAAAATCAGGAGAGGTCCGGTAAGGGATCTCATGGTCGGAGGCATCAGCTACAAGGGGTGCTCGTCCTTGACTGGCCTTACTTGGTCGCGACTGAGAATCCCCACCCGGTCTTGCCCTCTCCCCCTTCTCAAGCGGACTTCTTTATTTCGATGACAGTAATAAATCTTACCCACCAGAAATCTCCTATAGGAGTAGTCTGTCCACACTGAATGCAGAGGAAACTTCAGCTTTGAATTTGAAAACGTCCCTGTTAGCCTCTGTGGGAAATGATATATTTGTTACACAGGTTACACCTAACCCTCAATAATCATACAACATGGTTTACAGAGTGGACATAAACTTAGTCCTGCCCGATAATTGCTTAATGCTATAGTCTTTAATTCGTGATCATTTCTCATACGTTCATTCCCTTTTTAATGTTATTTTTGTGGTTCCAGGTTGTAAAATAACTTTCCAGTCTTTCATGGGTCCTTTTACTCGAGTCGCGTGCGTCCACCCCTTTTCCGCGGTCCGGATGGCAGTATCTGTAGTTAACAATACAACAAAGGGTCCTTCCCATGAAGGAACTAAAGTTTCTTTCTTCCAAGTTTTGATCAGTACCTTATCCCCTGGTTTGAATTGATGGATTGCAAACCCCAAAGGTAGGGTTTGTGCCATTATTCCTATATCTCTTAGTTCTTTCAACCTTTCTCCTAAAATGATAACATATTTCCGAATATTATAATCTTCCACTACATTGTTTCCCTCGGAGATAGGGCATGCCGTATAAAACCTAATATGGCGATAATCCAGTCTCACTGTGCGGTTTGATCCTTATGTTAAGAAGGGCTAGCGGTAAACATTTAGTCCATGGCATCTGTGTTTCAACCATTAGCTTCGCTAGCTCTTGCTTTATTGTTTGGTTTATTCTTTCTATTACTCCCAAACTTTGAGGATGCCATGGGGTATGATATTCCCATTTAATACCTAATGATTGGCACAAGGATTTTATAATTTTAGAAGTAAAGCGAGTGCCTTGATCAGAATCAATATATTGTATTATCCCATACCTGGGGATTAGGTGTTCTAGTAAAATTTTATCACCGTCTGAGCTGTCGCTCTTGCTACAGGATAGGCTTCGACCCATCGTGTTAAATGGTCTACTATAACTAACAAATATTTCAATCTTCCTATTCTTGGTAATTTGGTAAAGTCGACTTGAATCCTTTCAAACGGTCTATAAGCTAGTTTTCTTCCTCCCATGGCCACTTGTTGAAACACGGCCTTATTTGCCCTTTGACAAGTTAAACACCCTTGTGTAATTTGCCTTGCTATTTCAAAAAATTCCAATACAGCCAAACTGTTTAAGGAAATGATCACTTAACACTTTTGTACCCCAATGTGTTTGCGCGTGTAAGCGTTCTAATACCTGCCTAGCGTAAGCTTTTGGCAACATCTCTCGCTCATCAGGTAATGTCCATTTCCCTTGTTCCACTCTAGCTCCTATTTTCTCTAATTTTGCTTGTTCCTCCAGCGTAAACTTTTTCTCCTTTTCCTCTTATCCTCTTCCACTAGTGTCCTCCCTTTTTTGTGTATGATTAATTTTAACAGTTTCAATCCTCAAGGCTGCTTCCTGAGCCTCCTTATCTGCTAAATTATTTCCTCTAATTCGATAATCTAATCCCTTTTGGTGTCCCCTCACATGCACCACGGCTATTTCCTTTGGTTCTCTTAACACTTTTAAAATTTTACTATCAACTCCTGATGTATTAAGTTCTTTCCTTGAGTGTTAATCAAGCCTCTTTCCTCCCAAATTTTTCCAAAAGTATGGACTACTCCATATGCATATTTGGAATCTGTGAATATGGTCCCTCTTCTTTCTTTTAATAATTCCAGGGCCCTACATAAGGCATAAAGCTCACAAGCCTGAGCTGACCATGATGGACTCAGAGGTCCTGATTCCACAAGTTCTAAGTCCTTGTCAATTTTTGCATATCCCGATTTTCTCTTCCCTTCTATTACTTGGGAGGATCCATCTACAAACAATTTTTCTCCTCCCTCTAATTCAATATCTCTAAGATTGAGCCTTACTTTTGTCTGGGATTCTATAACTTCTAAACAATTGTGTTATAGCACTACTGCTTCTGAGGGTTCCCCAAACCGGAACTGCGCGGGGCTCTGGGCAGAGGTGACTCCTAATTCCAAATTAGGTGAATCTATCAAGATGGTTTCATATTTCAGAAGTCTACTATCTGTCAACCATTTCTCTGTCCTCTGTTGGAGGACATTCCTAACATTATGTGGCGTATATACCTTTAGAGGTACACTAAAGGTAATTTTCCTAGCTTCCTCTATCAATAATGCCATAGCAACTAGGGCTTGGAGACATGCTGGCCACCCCCTGCTCACCGAATCTAACAATTTGGATAAATATCCCACCAGTGTGTGTGGGATTTTTGGTTTTTTGTTTGTTTGTTTGTTTGTTTGTTGTTTTTTTTTTCCATTCCCTTTTTAGTCTGTGGAGGTCTTAGGATTAAAATACCAGAAACCCGGTCAGGATCTGATTTCTTTTTTTTTCCTTTGCTTAACCAATGTCCCAAATATTTTACTTCTTGCTCTATAAATTGTAATTTCGAGCAGGACACTTTTAATCCCTTTTTCTCTAAAAAATTTAACAATCTAATGGTGGCTTTTCGGGTCTCCTCTTCAGTTTCTCCTGCTACCAGTAAATCATTCACATATTGTAATAATTTTTCCCTCCTCGTGTACTGTAAAACCTTGTAAGATTTTCTTTAAGGTCTGTCCAAACAAATTTGGTGACTCCGTAAACCCTTGTGGTAGCACAGTCCACCTTAATTGTTGTTTTTCGTCCTGTTTCGGGGTCTTCCCATTCAAAGGTAA
Source organism: Phaethon aethereus (assembly GCF_964289735.1). NCBI lineage: Eukaryota > Metazoa > Chordata > Aves > Phaethontiformes > Phaethontidae > Phaethon > Phaethon aethereus. Next base: position 48,412 of record NW_028114301.1, on the reverse strand, counting down.
AATAATCTCTGAACCCCTTATCCAAAAGACAGGCCCAAAAGGCATCTTTCAAATCTATTACACTATACCAAATATGTTTAGGAGACAGGTGACTCAATAAAGTATAAGGATTTGCCACGACAGGGAATTTGGTGATTGTTCGCCGATTCACGGCTCTCAAATCCTGTACCATCCTATATGTACCATCTGATTTCTTTACAGGGAGTATCGGGGTATTGTGGGGTGACATACATGGTTCCAAAGTCCCATTTTTTAGTAATTTATCCACAATAGGTTTTAGACCTCTCCGGCCTTCTATAGATATAGGATATTGTTTAATTCTAATTGGCTTATGAGGGTCTGTTATTTGTACCTTGATGGGTTCCATATCTAATCTCCCAACATCTCCTTCCTTATACCATACTTGGGGGTCAATTTTTTCCTCATCAAGTTGGGTTAAGGTACATAAGTTAATATATAACCGATCTCCTTGGTTCTGAATAGTTAGGTTTAGTTTTAAAATCAAGTCCCTCCCTAATAGGTTATATTCTGCTTCTGGTAATAAAAGTAAATCATTTAAACAAATTTTTGTCTCTGTCTCAATCTCTACTTCTTCTAAGATGGGGACTTTGAAGGGTTCTCCTTTTGCACCTGTTACTGACATCTGGGCTTTTCCTTTTCCTACCCCTTTTGGGAGTTTCTGAATCGTTGACCTTTCAGCTCCAGTATCTACTAAAAATAAAAATTCTTCTTTTTGGGGACCTACTAATAGTTTTATCAAGGGCTCTGTTGATGTTGAGGTCCCCAGAAGATACAGCCCCTAACACCCCTAATCCTCTTTGAACATTTTCTCATCCCATTCCCGTTTACGGCAGGTTTTCTGAACACGTCCCTTTTTGTTACAATAGTAACAGATGGGAGTTGTGGGTCTGTCTTGATGAGATTGTCCCTGGGGTGGCTGTTCTGGTCTCTTATCTTTTTTTCTCTCCCAGCTGAGTCTTACTCCTCTGACTTTCCCTCACTGCTGCTACAAAAATTCTTGCCTCTGCTTCTTGTTTTTCTTCGTCCCTCCTGACATAAACCTTTTGAGCTTCTCTTAGTAATTCTTCCAACCCTCTCTCTTGCCAGTCCTCTATCTCCACCCAGAGGTACTTCCCGTAAAGGATACAAAGACGCTCTGGGTGCTCAGTTTGGGATCCTCCCCTTAGAGTTGAATTCGACCCTCGGGCCGTAGGGGAAGTCGTCAGATTTGGTGACGGTATTTGACGGGTAGCTGGATTATACGGGGGAGGTAAGTGATCTAGGGGGTCCCAATCCTTCTTTTCCTTTTCCATGTGTTGCTCCCCTACGGTCTTATTTTTCCCTACTCCTGTTTTAAGATGAAAAATGCCCACACAGGCCTTTATCCATAAACTAGCATACTCGCTCTCCTCTTGGCAAAACGGTTCCTTAGAATTTACGTACAGGTTTAGCGCCTGACAAACCCAATCCTCAAATGACCCAAATACAGGCCAAAAAAACCGTGGGGTCTCAAGGGGTTCTTTGGCCATTTTACCATACAATATTGAACTAATTTCTCTTTTGTCTTCCCTTTTCCAGGGCCCTTATTATTCCAATGTTTTAACATTATTCCTAATGGAATCTCCGGAGGTATTTTTAGTAATTCGCTCCCTTTCTTCTGGTCCTGGATTCTCGATTTCGTCTGACCCATCTAGGAATTTTTACTGTGGCAATTCCTACAGCCCTTGGTTACCAAGCAGAGTGTCTTGCAGGGGGTTTCAAACTTCTCACTCACCTATGGATCCTATAAAAATCGCTTCGGTCCTTCACCGGCCAAGTCCCTCACGGGAGATTGGAACCGTGGTTAGAAGACCTCCACAATCGCTTCGGAACGAGGTTCCGTCTCAGTCACACTCTTACACACACAGGCAACCGAATCCCACCCAACCGAACGGTATACACCTTAAATACTTACAACCCCGTCGTCTTCGTTCGGATCTTCGCGCGCAGAATTACGGGCAAAATAAACTGCTGCAGCCGGCAAGGGAGCTCATAAAAAATCAAATTCTTTGCTTGCCCCTATTTGGGTTCAGGATGGTGTTAGTCCCGACCCGATCAGGAGCCACCAAATGGTGGGGCGCCCCTCCTAGATCAAGTCAGTATTCAGGAACCAAGACCATCCCGGACGAGTCCCCAGTTGTGATAAATGATTTAGTCCCAAACAGGATTCCAATTTAAGTTTGCAATTTATTAAACAAATAGAGGCAAGCAAACAGCGCTGGGTGCGCCGGGAGTCTCCGCTCCACCAAGACGCACACCTTCACTTCTTACAATTCCTTCCTTTATACTTCTCTAGGCTTCGTTTCTTGCCTTTCTCCGCCTTTTTCTTGGAAGATGACTCTTTCTTTAAGTACGTCACCACTTCCCCGGTCTGCGCATGCTTCATCTTTTTCTAGGTGGTCGTCCGGTGGTCGTTGGGAGGAAGATGCTCCTCTTCGTCAGTGCACTCTACATGACCTCACCTGTGCAGGTGCTCCGTTATTCTACTTATATTATGCTACCTTATTTGGCTATACATTTTCTTGACATTTCTGCGGTTATTTACAACACTGGTTTGCACTAGTATATCAGGAACTAACTTACATATCAGGAGGCTACATAAGTTACACATATCAAGGGAGTTACCCAAACTATACTTATCAGGAAGTTACATAAAGACTACCACTCCCCTGCTTATGGTCATGCCCTACATATATTCCTTTATTTCAATATAAATGACATTTGCTTCAAGCTTATATTCACTAGATTTTCTTTACACGAATCGCTCATTCCTCACAGTTTCAGGGACAATGGAGCTTTTCTTAGTAGCGGGAAGAGCAAGAAACCTCCACAAATTACAGCTGGGAAGGTTCTGTCTGGATATGAGAAAAAATAATCCTCACTGAGAGGGCAGTCTTGTGCTGCAAGAGATCACCCAGAGGGAGTCTGGATTATCCCATGGCTTTGTGTTTCAAGGAGCAGCTGGTGAGGGTGGAGAGCCATCAGTGAAGGCATAGAAATGCCAGGGTGAGAGCTAGGTGGGAAAGCAAGATGGCTGTCAGCAAGCTGAAGGGAAAGAGGTGAGGCATGGGACAGTGTAGGGCAGCCTGCATAGAGATGGCCAAGGGTTCTAGCAAGACCGAGAGGTCCAAAAGGACTGAGGTCTTTGTCGTCTTGACTATAGCAGCTGTCTCTACCACCAGGGCCAGTGAGACAAAACTTTATTCTTCTCTTCTCAGAAACTGCCTTCCCAGGACCTGGGCTCAGGGTTTGGCCTTGCCTGCTTCATAAAACGAACCAAGGGTTTTCTCAGCATTACAGCCACCTGTGCAGTGCCCTTGCCTACCTGCAGTCACCGTCTCCAAGTATCTGCTCTAATGAGTCAATGAGGAGCCTTTGGCAGTAATGGGTCTCATTAAGTCCCATTAATGCTTCAAGGTATTTTGGGGTTTGCTTCTGGCTTTGACTTCTTGAGAGGTTTGTTCAGTCTTCTCCCAGTATCTGAGGTTCACGGACTGAGCCCCAAATACACCATGGGGCTCCTTAAAACACAGAAAGCCCTAACAAGTCATGCCTCTTCCTGTAACGTTCTCCACGTCTGCAAGACTCGTATAGCTAATCTGAGTTGTTTCATAGCGTGGTTAAGAAGGAAGATTTCAAAGTGCACCTAATAAAGTTATTTTTAATTTTAAAGGCGGTATTTTGTTAATTTCAGTTTAAAGAAGTGATAGAAGCATTATCCAACTGATATGGATCCTGAGTGTCAGGAGCATCTCCTGAGGAGGTCTGGACAGGTAGGAAAAGCAGTCCCTTGAGATCTGACACTGGGTGGACAACCTTGCTCCTCACCTCCCCAGACTCCCCACCTGTCGTTGGCCACCTGGGATTTACATCACTTTCCCTTCATCAGACTTCTCTGAACTCTGGGAGCAGAATGTTAGAGCTCCATTGCACCATCTCCCACCCACTTTCCTTAGAGGACTGGCTGCACACAGGCACAGAAGGATGTTTCCCATTTGCAAGCAAAGCAAAGTAAAGCACGATCAAGTGTCTTAAGCAATAAAACACTCCTCAACCATATACTAAGTACAAGCTGCCTCTAATGAGGTCGCCTTTCTACAAGGGATGATCTTACGAGAAATGTTTTAGATAGATAGATAGATAAAGGTAGATACAATTAAAAGAGTTGGCTAAAGATACCGTTATACTACTGAAAGACAGGCAGGCTTTTAGTCCCTGAAGCTCAAAGCAGCAGTGTGGGTGGGAAGTATCTGAATGAACAAAGAGTAAGGGAAGGAGAATAATGGAAAGGGCCTTTGTCTAGACAGTCTGCTGAAAACATTACTTCAGAAATGGTCATTGTATCAGCACAGGTGAAAATATATGAAAGATTAGAATTATTAACTACAAAAGACATTAACCACTTGATCCAGTGTGGCCTGGCAGCAAAGGCAGCCAGCAGTGTCCTGAAGTGTATAAAGAGGAGCCTCGCCAAAAGAGTGAGGGAAGTGGTTGTCTCCCCATGCTCATTGCTTGTTAGACCACCTGTAACCAATTATATCCAGTTTTAGGGCCCCAGTTCAGGTGTACTGATCTGGCTGGGATGGGGTTACCTTCCTTCATAGCAGCCTGTGTGGTGCTATGTTTTGCATTTGTGCCTTAAACAGTGTTGATAACACACCAGTGTTCTGGCTATTGCTGAGCAGTGTTTGCACAGTGTCAAGGCCGCCTCTGCTCCCTCCCAGTGAGTGGGCTGCAGATGGGCAAGAACAGCTGACCCCAACTGACCAAAGGGATATTCTCTAACGTACGACGTTGTGCTGAGCAATAAAAGCTGGGACAGAGGAAGAAGGAACTAGAATTTTTTTGTTACAGGAATCACTTCCTAGTTCACATGCAATCCATTGCATAGCATTAGTAAAAGGCCTTAGACCTTCATGAGCGGTGAACTTTCACCTAGCTACTGATGAAGTTCTACTGAACTCTTACTTAGTCGCGTGAGGGAAGGCCCTGAAACTGGTGTAAATTAGAAAGATAAGATAGCCACATCCATCAGCAGAGGTTGCCTCATCGAGAAACGAAAAAGAACGGCCTGCTTGGAGACAGTGAAAGGATCCAATGAGGAAAAAGGAGACCCCAGACCCAAATACTCCAACTGGACTAAACCGTCTCACAAGGGGAGGGGAGCTTAGACTGTAAGGGTATAATTGTCCAGAGAGTCTCTGGTTCGGGGTCCGTCTCCAGAGGCACTCAGCTCAAGCTGTTCTTCACCACTGTACCGCTTAATAAATTCAACTGGTATACGTCATGTCAGAGATTCTGCTTCAGGAAACCTAGGGTTGAGCCTGAGGGAAGAGAAAGCACCCAAGAGAGACTCTGTGTGTGTGTGTGTGTGTGTGTGTGTGTGTGTGTAGAGTCGAAAGGCGCACACGTCGGCTCACTGGAGTCTCCTGCTGCAAAGGGACTCCAGACCCAGCAGTTAAAGTCTCGGGTGGTGTGTGTGCAACTCCTTGATTGGTGTGTGAATGCTCAGGCAGCGGCTTCTCCATTAACGTTTTTTCATTCAAAGAGTCTTCTGTGTGGAGACTGGCTGGGCATCATTTTTGCTTGTGGGAGGTGGTGAGTGGTTGCCTTTGCGTTGCTTGTTATTATTATTGGTTGTTGATTTTTTAAAAACCTCTTTCTTTCACCTGCTAAGCTGTCTTTATCTTGACCCACAACTTTCCATGCTTTATTTCTTCCTGTTCTCTCTCCTGTCCCAGTGGGGAAGGGGAGGAAAGAGTGAGCGGCTGCGTGGCTGCCGGGCTATTGGCCAGAGTCAATCCACCACATCAAGGAAGACGTTGACAACTGGGAGTGACTTCAGTGGGAGGCTGCCAAGATGCGCAGGGGCTGCAGCACTTGCCTGGGGAGCAGAAACTGAGGGAAAGGGCTGCCTTCGGCCTGGGAAAGGGAAGGTCTGGGGAACCTCATAGCAGCCAGCCAGTCCCTGCAGGGAGGTTTTCAGGAAGATGGAGCCAGTCTTGTCACCGTGGTGCTTGGCAGGACGATAATAGACGATAGTCAAATGTTGAAATAAGGAATGTTGAGGCTGGAGATAGGGACAATCTTTTTCTCCATAAGGGCATCCAAACATTGAAGCAGGTTTCCCAGAGATGTTTTCCTGTCTTTGTCCTTGGACATTTTCCAGCCCCCATGTGGCAAAGCCTTGAGCAAAGTGGTCTGACTCCGTAGCCGATTCTGCTGTGAGCATGAGGTTGGACTGGAGACCTACTGAGGTCCCATTCAGGAGAGTGGAAAACTAAATGATGCTGTGGTTCCTTCCTCTCTAGGTGTGCCCTTGATGACAGTAGGGAAAGCTGTCAGGTTCCCCGTGACCATGGAAGTAAGTCAGATGCTGGCATAGTCAGATCAGCTGAAGTTGTCTTCTCCTCCTCCAGGCAGTGTTGCTCAGATGCAGGACTGCTTCACAGGTATCCCCAAACAGCCCTGGTTATTTCCTTTGCTTCACCATTCATTCCCTTTTCATTCTTTTCCCACCTCTCAAGTCCTGCTCTTTAACCATCCTTATCCCCACCCATGCAAAAAGCCAAGGGCTTTTCACTGTTTATCCAGTGGCCCTGCATTTGCTCACTTTGAACCTTCCTTTGGTGTCTCTGCGGTGGTTACTGTGGTGCTTTCTACCTCGCATTGCAACTCAACTTAACGCTAGTACTCTTTTCTTCTCTGTAGTGTCCTGCAGCTACTTAAGTTCTGATCTTGTTAGAGGCACCACGACTCAGGATGGCCGTTGGCACGCATACTTTAAAAGCTGGACTGTTGGAGGTTCAGTCCAGAGGGACCTTGGCACACCTGGGATTTGGCCAGCAGAAACCTCAAGGTTTTGAAGGAAAAGCTCAGAAACAACTCCATGCAGCAGCATGGACAGGGACCTGACTGACTAAGGGAACTGTGACAATGCCATATGAGTCAGTGGTTCTCACATTTCGAAAGGAGAGTGGAGTGTCTGGGGGAGGTCTGCCAACTTGAAGTGAAGGGCCTAAAGGATGAGCTGTGGGGAGAGTCTGAGGGAGCTGGGTGTCTGTAGCCTGCTGAAGTGGAGGCACGGGTTTACCTAGCAAGAGCCTGCACCTGCCTGGAGGGATAACGGAGCCAACCTGTTTTCTGCAGTCACCATTGATACGACAGAAGGAACAGCCACAAGCTGCCTCTTGGGAGCTTTAGGCTGAACCTCAGGAAAAATAAAATGGACTAGGAGGAGCGTTGCCATGATCTCCACCTTTGGAGCTCTTCAAGTTTCAGCGCCGCAAAGTCACGGCCAGCCTGGAGGCTGGACTAGAGACCCCCTCGCAGCAGTCTCTTTCCCAACAGGCCTGTGCCTTGCCACATGTCATATGAGAAGAGACTAAGCTGGAGGAGAGGGTCTCTACATCACAGGACAATTCAGGGTGGAAGGAGGGTCAGGAGGTCTCTAGTGTTGCACTGGCTCCAAGCAGGGCCAGCTCTGAGGTCAGACCAGCTTGCTCGCTAAATGCCAGAATCCGGAGAAAGAGTTTACACATGAACCAGGCATCTGTGCCGCCGTTACAGAAATGGAGACAAGGCCTTTGACCAGCTCCCTGAACACAGCTATTGGTACGTCATGCCCCCTGAGAACATCCATCCTCCCGGGAACATCCATCTTCTTGTCCAAAGGAGTGGGATCCTTATGCAACTATCCTGCCATATCTCCAGACCATGGGGTGCTTTACACTGTAAACAGAACTGAAGGAAAGCCTCTGACTTGGGTACGGTCAACTGAATTGCTAAAAGAGGGCAAGATGGAGGGATCTCGGAGCTTCCAGGTTCTTCCTGAAGATAGAAGGCCTCAGATATAGGAACAGAAGATAACAGTTTTGAACTAGCCTAGGCTTTAGATCATTTCACATGTGATGGCTCTGCTCCATCCTTTCAGTCATTGGCACCCAGAAACCTCATCTGCTTTTCCTTCCTCTCCTCCCAAAAGCTGATCAAGTGATGGGAAGAAAGGAAGGAGAAAGGCCCTAGGCCTCTGTGACTCACCTGGGCTCTGGCACTTGGAGGGCCACAGTGTCATCCATTGTACACCCCATAAAGAATCAAGCTGGGAAGTGACTCTTCACGTACAAGTGAACAAGGTCGATGGACAGGCAAGGCTATGTCTGGAGACCAGTACACCTAGAGCATCGATCAAGCTGGGGCTGAAACTCAGGCCTGGTCTTCAATGGTCTCCTGGGCCCATGGACAGAGGTGTGGATGGAGGCCCCAGGTGAGGCTGATTAGGGTCCTGAAGGCCTGTGGATGCTCTCAGGGCCCTGACACTGCCCCCATGGGATCCCACCTGCCAGTGCCCTCAATAGGCCAAGTTCTCATTCCCGCATGTGCAGGGTCTGTGCTCGGCTACTCTCCTTCCCCGCTTCTGTGCAGATCTGGGAGACCACAGTTTCATGCTGACTACAACCAAGGCTGAAACTGGTCTTCCCACCCCTGACCAACTTTTCCTCTTTTGGGAGTACAAGGTCCAGGTGAGCCTCAGACTGGGTGGCACAGTTAGAAGCTGACCCACACACAAGATCCCGCCTAACCTGTTGCATGTCCCATAGAGAACATCCACACATCTGACCTGCTCTGGTAGCAAGCAGGGCATCCTCCACTTCTCGCCTTCCCTGTTAGTCTCGCCTAAAGATGTTGTATCTCCGTCAGTCACAAAAGCTGTGGGAGCTGTCCTTTTCCGTCTTGGCTCTTGCTCCCCTAACGTCACAGCTTTGCGATGGCATGTTGTCCTCCTGCTGTCTGTGCTCCAGGCTGTGGGCTTTGGTGCACATTAGGCCTGTAGCACCTCAGATGTGGCACCAGGGCCAAGGGCAGATTTGTCACATGGACACCTGATACCAAAAGATTGGCCCTCTTTGTGTGGAAAGGCTTCACAGCCGATGTGTGCTGGAGTGGATGGCAGGAGGCAACATAATGATGAAGGAGGTTCTCACAACGAGAGCAAAAGCTGCAGTCCCCAAGACCAGACAGAAAACGGCCTTGGGCTGTGCAGCCCTGGCAGGAGAGGGGTTTGTTGTCCCAGGTGACACTTGCAGCAATGAGTGGGGCCTGTGACAGAGGTGAAGCCGATCTCCAAGAAGGACAAGCTGCTGCTGAGAAAGTCCCCGGGGGAGGACAGCCTGTCATCCAGCCACACTGTGGACATCATGCTGGGGGCTGACTGGCTAGATAGCAGCTCTGCAGAGAAGTACCTTAGGGTCCTGGAGGGCAAGCAGCTGAGCATGAGCCAGCCAGGCAGCCTCGCAGCAAAGGCCAGCAGCCTCCTGGGCTGCATTAGGAAAAGCATTGCCGGCAGATGGAGGGAAGTTAACCTTCTCCTCCACTGAGCACCGGTGGGCCACATCTGGAGTGCTGTGTCCAGTGCTGGGCTCCCCAGTGCAAGAAAGTTGTTGACCTGCTAAAGCAAGGCTATCAAAGGGCCACAAAGCTGATTTAAGGGACCGCAGCATCTTCCATAGGACGGAAGGCTGAGAGGTCTGGGACTGTTAAGCCTGGAGAAAAAATTGCTCAGGAGTGTGGAGTAATAAGGCACGGACTGTGGCAGGGCTTCAGGCCAAAGACCTTTATTGTTAGCGTAGCGTGCTTTTTATACAAATACAGCCCGTTCACGCACCTAAAAGTGCTACCCGGTTGGCTATTGCTTTAAGTCCACGCGACTCTCACAGAGGCAGGATTGGTCGCCTCTGTATGTCCACGCGCTCCTTTGCTTCTTCTTAGTTGTTTACCACAGCTCCTTCTCTTCAAGGTTGAGCCCTGCAGGTGTCCGGCTGTTTACCAGCTTCTCAATGCCACAGCTCCTTCTCCTTAAGGTCGAGCCATGCAGGGTGATCCCAATATCACCCCCTTTTTGTTTATCTATAAACAAAACCTGATGGTTCATTCGCAACCCGAGGACTGTGAGGAAGATGGACCATCTGTACATTCTTCTATCGTCCTGCACCACGAACTCAGCCCAGCAGTCGGTAGGTGCCAGCTTTACATGGGCGTCCCCACGGAGGCAACGGTGGCCTTGCCGTACACCGGCCCACTGCCCTTTGGGAAATCCCGGTATTTATACATTTGCAGAGGAACGAGTTTCGACACACGTGGCCAGCGAGTGTCAGAACACGCCTTGGTTGCCACCTTTCAACACAGAGAGCCTATGGCATACGCGCCTGCTGGCCAGACGTGCTGCACGTGCCCCAGCCACCCTGTCTGTTGGTTCGTAGGCTTTGTTCACGCGGCACATTACCGTAATCCAGCAGTCACATATCAACCATGCTCAAGCCAATAGCAGAATGTTATAAGGCAAACAAAATTGTGAATTGTGCTTTATATTCCTCCGTTACTGCATGTCTTCCCCATCCTCCCCTAACCTTGATCAACTTTCTTATCTCTTGGGCTGTTTTCTCTCACCCAGCATAGTATCTGTTTCTTACCCAGCCATCCATTTTCTGATATTCTAACTGCAGTTTTCTCACAGGCCAAAATTCCATCTGTTAACCCCTCCGTATGTATACGATAATTGGCGATAATTTCCATTTCTGCCGACAAGCTAACTATTGCTTTTTCTAGCTGAGATAAACGTCTGAGTCCCAAACAGGATTCCAATTGAAGTTTACAATGTATTACATTATATACATTAACCACTCTGCTAGACTTAGGCTTGCGGTCATACAAGGATACGTAGGACAGAAGGTTACACTTCATCACACGAATCAGATGAACATATTTCACATAGCTGTACTACTCCTCGTGATGGGAAAAGCGCCCGTACAAAGCTATGATAACCTTTATTATATCTCACCAAGGGATTTGTAGTTATAGAGTGCTTTGCCCTAAAAGCTTTCCATGTTCCTCTAATGATACCGCTAATTTCAGTCTGATTAATTATCTGTGTTATAAATGATTTAGTCCCAAACAGGATTCCAATTCAAATGTACAATTTATTAAGCGAATAGAGGCAAGCAAACAGCGCTGGGTGCGCCGGGAGTCTCCGCTCCACCAAGACGCACGCGGTACAGTTCCTGTTCCTGGTTTATATCCTGTCCGTTAATACATATTCATGAACAGGCGTGTCTTCTTTGGCGCATGCCCTCTTCTCCTTCTAGGATCTTCTCGAATCTTCCTCAGCGTGATCCTGTTCGCTAATACATATTCATGAACAGGCGTGTCTGCTAATACATATTAATGAACAGGCGTGTCTTCTTCAGCGCGTGCCCTCTTCTCCTGCTAGAGTCTCCTTGAATTTTCCTCGGCGTGCCCCCAGGATGACCCCAAACCGTATGCATGCACTTTCTTTACACAATACTATGCGGTCAGTGGTCAAACTGGTTTGAGCTGATATACCAGCCAAGTAGTTTAACTTTCTCCTGTAAAATACCCCTTTTTATGGTGCAGGAGAAATCCATAAAAGTCCAGAAGGTTACACTTCATCACACGAATCAGATGAACATATTTCACAATCCCCCATCTTTTTCTTTATAGTATTGATTCGTGTTTTCGTTTCCAACTGAGTACTGCAGATATCTGCATTCCTTGTATAACCGAGTAGATTAATCTAGTAACAATTCCCCACATATCCCCAATACAACTATCCCGATTTTAGTAAGCCAATCACCACCCATAAAATCTCCCCAAAATCCTCCTAGATTGATTCCATTCCAAGTTTATCTCTCAGGAGGCCATTCGTTATACACCTGGACTCCTAGTCGCTCTCCCTAATTTATGGGTAACAGGAAAAAACTAGGTTTTATTGTTGATTACACGTACGGGCTGTACAATTAGAAAAGGTCCTCAGTTTTCCCATTTTTCTGGGGTAAACCCCAGCTGGACTTGTTCCAATATTGACTACAGTTATTTGCCGTAGTCAGAGTCAAGGAACTCACCCCAAGTAGAACTAGAAGAGGTCCGGTCAGGGCCATAGTGGTCGGCGGTCACAGCCCAAAGGGGTTGCAGCCCTTGGCAGACCCTTTTTAAGCCGCAACACCAGTTCCCCTCCGGTCTTGCCCTCTTCCTTCCTTTAAGGGGGTGCTTTCTTAGTACCCAAATTAATTGAGCACTGCTTGTGAAGGCCAGAGCTTTGCTAGATCAGTGGTTTGTCCAGACCTGAGCACTTGCCCGAGCCTGGCGATCCTCTTTATTTGCAAGGCTTTATGGCTACAGAAAACTGCCAGTTAGCCTGCAGTTCTTACAAATAAACACCACCTTCTACACCAAGGACAAATTCTAGTTCCAGCTCCTTTTTCCTGTTCTTCTTTTGCCAACAACTCCTTCCGATTATACTCGTTTGGAGTACCCATTGTTGTTTCCTATTACCCTTTCCCATTGTTTTCCAAACTTGGGGATTACTTACATTGCTCTCCATAGCTTCCCATGGCCATCGTTCACCTCGATTTGTTCCACCACAAACGTAACAATTAGTTATATTCAATGACTTAGCAATGTTTTCAGCAAGATTTACAAGTAGATTTTTAGCAACTGTGGGAATTTCATGTTTCACTCCTGTTTCTATTACAGGAGTAGCCGCAATAAAATTCCCACAGCAATTTAGTCAGATGTGACCTTCCACTCCTTCCCTGGACCTTTCACTCGTGACACATGTGTCCATCCTTTTTCAGCAGTTCTCACAGCTGTTTCTGTAGTGAATAAAACAAGGAAAGGTCCTTCCCAGAGGGGAGATAGGTTTCCTTCTTTCCATGTTTTTATCAGAATTTTATCTCCTGGTTCTAACTGATGAATTGCAAATCCTAAAGGTGGTGTTTGGGCCACCATCCCAATCTCTCTTCATTCTTTTAATCTTTTTCCAATGGTAATTATATCTTGTTGGATACTATGATCCTCAATTACATTGTTCCCCAGAGGCATTCCTTGAAAATAAGGCATGCCATAGAACATTTCATATGGCGATATTCCAGTCTCACTGTATGTTTTCGTTAAGTGCCAATGGTAAACATTTCGTCCAGGGCATTTGTGTCTCAATCATTAATTTAGCCAATTGTTGTTTTATTGTTTGATTCATTCTTTCTACCTTCCCCGAGCTTTGTGGGTGCCACAGAGTGTGGTATTCCCACTGAATACCTAATGATTGACATAATAGTTTTATTATTTTAGAAGTAAAGTGTGTGCCCTGGTCAGAATCAATGTACTGGATTATCCCATATCTAGGTATCAAATGTTCCAATAAAATTTTTACCACCATCTGTGCCATAGCTCGTGCTACAGGGTACGCTTCTACCCACTGTGTTAAATGATCTACTATTACCAATAAATATTTTATCCTCCCTACCTTAGGCAATTCAGTGAAATCGACTTGTACTTTCTCAAAAGGTCTGTAAGCTGTTTTTCTCCCTCCCGTGGCTGCTTGTCGAAACACTGTCTTATTTACCTTTTGACAGGTTAAGCAACCTTGTGTAATTTGCTTTGCTATTTCAAAAATTCCAATACCACCAAATTGTTTAAGAAAATGATCACTTAACGCTTTTGTACCCCAATGTGTTTGCGCATGCAAACGTTCTAATATTCGCCTGGTGTAGGCTTTTGGCAGCATTTCTCGCCCATCGGGCAGTGCCCATTTTCCTTGTTCTAATTTAGCTCCTATTTTCTTCAATTTTGTTTGTCCTTCTGGGGTAAACTCCTTCTCTCTTTCCTCTCGTCCTTCTTTGCTGGTGTCCTCCTTTGTTTGTATGACATTAATTTTGGCAACTTTAGTCCTCAAGGCTGCTTCCTGGGCCTCTTTAGCTGCTAAGTTATTTCCTCTAGTTCGGTAATCACCAAAAGTCCCTTTTGGTGTCCCCTCACATGTACCACTGCTATCTCCTTTGGTTCTCTTAACGCCTTTAAAATTTTTACTATTAATTCTTGATGTATTAAATTCCTCCCGTGAGTATTAATCCAACCTCTTTCTTCCCAAATTTTTCCAAAAGTGTGGACCACCCCATATGCGTATTTAGAATCTGTAAATACAGTCCCGCTTCTTCCTTTTAATAATTCCAGGGCCCTACATAGGGCATACAGCTCACAAGCCTGAGCTGACCATGATGGACTCAGAGGTCCTGATTCCACAATTTCTAAGTCCTTGTTAATTATTGCATATCCCGATTTTCTCTTCCCTTCTACCACTCGGGAGGAGCCATCTATAAACAGCGCTTCTCCATTTTACAACTCAGCATCTCTTAGATCTGGTCTCACCTTAGTCTGGGTCTCAATTACCTCTAAACAGTTATGTTGTAATTCCTCTGATGGTTCTCCAAACAAAAATTGTGCTGGACTCTGAGCAGAAGTCACCCTCAGTTCTAAGTCAGGGGAGCCTATTAGTATTGCTTCATACTTTAGGATCCGGCTGTCCGTTAACCATTTTTCCGCTTCTTGTTGTAAAACATTTCTGACATTGTGTGGGGTATACACTTTTAAAGGAGCACTAAAGGTAATCTTCCTAACTTCCTCTATTAATAATGCTGTAGCAACCAAAGCTTGGAGACAAGCAGGCCATGCTCTGCTTACTGGATCAAGTAACTTAGAACAATGCCCCATGGGTTTTTTGGATTCCTGCCCAGTCTTGAGTAAGAACTCCATATGCTGTCTGGCTTGATGTATTCACAAAGAGATAGAAAGGTTTTTCTAGATCTGGGAGGCTCAATACAGGTGCTTGTATTAATGCCCTTTTTACTTCCTCAATTCTCTGATCATCTTCAATAAACCACTTAAGTTGGTTATTAGTTAATTTTTCATATAAGAATTTTACTTTATCACTATAATTTTCAAGCCATGGTCTACAATATCCTACTAATCCCAGTATTTGCCTAATTTCCGTTTTAGTCTGTGGGGGTCTTAAGGATAGAATCCCAGATACCCTATCAGGATCTAACTTCTTCCTTCCCTTACTCAGCCAATGTCCTAAATATTTTACTTCTTGTTCTACAAACTGTAGCTTTGATCGGGACACCTTTAATCCCTTTTCCCCTCGAAAATTTAACAATTTAATGGTGGTTTTTCGGATCCCCTCTTCAGTTTCTCCTGCTACTAATGAATTGTCCACATATTGCAATAATTTTACCTCCTTAGGTATTGTGAAATCTTGTAGAATTGTTTCTAAAGTTTGTCCAAATAGATTTGGTGACTCCGTAAACCCTTGTGGTAACACAGTCCATCTTAATTGTTGTTTTTGTCCTGTTTCGGGGTCCTCCCACTCAAAGGCAAAATAATCTCTGGATGCCTCATCCAGAGGACAGGCCCAAAAAGCATCTTTCAAATCTATTACACTATACCAAGTATGTTTGGGAGATATATGACTCAATAAAGTATAAGGATTTGCCACCACAGGGAATTTAGTGATTGTTCGCTGATTTACAGCTCTTAAGTCCTGCACCATCCTGTATGACCCATCCGGCTTTTTTACGGGAAGAATGGGCGTGTTACGAGGTGACATACATGGTTCTAGGGTTCCTTTTTCCAAAAGTCTGTCAACTACAGGTTTTAATCCTTTTCGACCCTCCATAGGTATAGGGTATAGCTTGATTCTAATTGGGCGGTGCGGATCTATTATTTGAACGCTTATGGGGTCCATTTTGTCTTTCCAGTTTCCCCTTCCTTATACCACACTGAGGGGTTAATAGCTTCTTCATCCTCTTGTGTTAAAGTGTATAATTTAATCTGCAATTTGTCCCCTTGACTCTGAATGCTCAAGTTTAACTTCAAAATCAAATCCCTTCCTAATAAATTGTATTCCGCTTCAGGGAGCAAAAGTAAATCATTAAGACAAATTTTCTTTTCTGTTTCTACTTCTACATCTTTCAATATATTTACTTTAAAAGGCTCTCCTTTTGCTCCTGCTACTGACACGTAACTCTTCCCTTTTTCTATTCCTTTTGGAAGTTTTTGAATGGTTGACTTTTCGGCCCCTGTATCCACTAAAAATAAAACTTCCTCTTTATGGGGACCAATCAATAATTTTATCAAGGGCTCTGTTGATGTTGAAGTCCCCAGAAGATAGAGCCCCCGACACCCCTAATCTTCTTTGAACATCTTCTCATCTTGTTCCCGCTGACGGCAGTTCTTCTGAACATGTCCCCTCTTGTTACAGTAGTAACAGACGGGAATTGTAAATCTTCCTCGATAAGGCTGTCCCCAGGGTGTCTGCTCTATTCTTTTTTCCCTTTTCTCTCCAGGAGTCGTCTTATTTTTCTGACTTTCCCTTACTGCTGCTACAAAAATTTTTGCTTTTGCTTTTTGTTTTTCTTCGTCCCTCCTAACATAGACTTTCTGGGCTTCTCTAAGTAACTCCTCTAATCCTCTTTCTTGCCAATCCTCCAATTTTTCTAATTTCCTTCTTATATCCCCCCAGGATTTAGCTACAAATTGTGTTCTAAGGAGTGCAGTCCCAGCCACTGTATTCGGATCAATTCCAGAATACATTGGTAGGTTTTTCCTCAACCTCTCCAACCATTCTGTTGGAGATTCGTCTTTCCCTTGTTGTTCATTAAATGCTTTAGTAATGTTTTGCCCTCGGGGAACCGCTTCCCTTATTCCCTGTATGATTAACGTTCTCAAATCCCTCATATTTTGTCTTCCTGGGGGTTGTTGATGATCCCAGTGGGGATCCACATTTGGCCATTTCTGATCTCCCGGGGGTCCTGCCTGACTCTGTCTTTCCCAAATTCTCATTCCAGCTTGTCTAATCATTCCCCTTTCCTCAACAGTGAATAGGATCCCTAAAATGGACTGTATTTCTTCCCAGGTATAAGTATTGGGGCCTAGGAATTGGTCCAATTTTTCAGCTACTCCGAGGGGATCATCTAATAGGGTCCCCATTTCTTTCTTGAAATTTCTTACGTCTGTGGTATTTAACGGGACTGCCACAAACCCCATGCCTCCCTGATTGCCTCCGAGGGGTACTTCTCGTAAGGGATATAGAGAAGCTCCCTGAGATACAGCAGTCCTACTTCTCGTACATGCAGCCGGAGGTCGATCTAATTCCGGTGCTGTTGGTGGTGGAGACAGGGGCAACGGTGGTACAGAGAGAGGTACTACGGCCACCGGAGGGGGAGCCGCCGCCGGAGATGGATTATTAGAACATGGAGGCGGTAGGTTATCCAGTGGCTCCCATTTATCATCTTTTTCCTTTTCACTTTTCCCCTCTTCTTCTTCCTCAAACTTTTCATCTGTTTTTAATGTAAGTATTGAGGCTGGAAAAGAACGTAAAGTTCTGTCCCATAATCCTGCATAATCACTTTCCTCCTGACTAAAAGGTTCCTTTGAATTAACATATATATTTAAGGCCTGGCAGACCCAGTCTTCAAAAGATCCAAAAGCGGGCCAAAAGACATGTGGTCTCAAAGGTTCTTTTGGCCATTCTACCATACAATATTGAACTAATTTTAATTTACTTTTTCCTTTTCTGGGGCCCCTATCATTCCAATTTTCAATCATTATTCCTAATGGACTCTCCGGAGGTATTTCTAGTAATTCGCTCCCTTTCTTCTGGTCCTGGGGTCTCGATTTCGTCTGACCCATCTAGGAATTTTTACTGTGGCAATTCCTACAGCCCTTGGCTACCAGTAAGAGTGTCTTGCAGGGGGTTTAGGACCTATCACCCACCCACGAATCCTATAAGAATCACTTCGGTCCTTCACCGGCCAAGTCCCTCGCGGGAGATTGGAACCGCGGTTAGAAGACCTCCACAATCGCTTCGGAACGAGGTTCCGTCTCAGTCACACTCTTACACACACAGGCAACCGAATCCTACCCAACCGAACGGTATACACCTTAAATACTTACGACTCCGTCGTCTTCGTTCGGATCTTCGCGCGCAGAATTACGGGCAAAATAAACTGCTGCAGCCGGCAAGGGAGCTCATAAAAAATCAAATTCTTTGCTTGCCCCTATTCAGGTTCAGGATGGCGTTAGTCCCGACCCGACCCGATCAGGAGCCACCAAAAGGTGGGGCGCCCCTCCTAGATCAAGTCAGAATTCAGGAACCAAGACCATCCCGGACGAGCCCCCAATTGTTATAAATGATTTCGTCCCAAACACGATTCCAATTCAAATTTACAATTTATTAAGCGAATAGAGGCAAGCAAACAGCGCTGGGTGCGCCGGGAGTCTCTGCTCCACCAAGACGCACGCGGTTCAGCTCCTGTTCCTGGTTTATAACCTGTCCGTTAATACATATTCATGAACAGGCGTGTCTTCTTCGGCGCATGCCCTCTTTTCCTGCTAGAGTCTTCTCGAATCTTCCTCGGCGTGCCCCCAGGATGACCCCAAACCTTATGCATGCACTTTCTTTACACAATACTATGCGGTCAGTGGTCAAACTGGTTTGAGCTGATATACGAGCCAAGTAGTTTAACCTTCTCCTGTAAAATACCCCTTTTTATGGTGCAGGAGAAATCCATAAAAGTCCAGAAGATTACACTTCATCACACGAATCAGATGAACATATTTCACACCTCTAAGTATGGATCTGCATGTGGCCCACAATCTAGTAATGTTTCTTGCATATGGACCACCCCTGATCATAAAAGACGTTTTAAACAATGGGTGAAGAGACCCCATTATACCATGTCATTGGAATCAGACAGGCTATGGAATTGTATAAACAAGATAAATTGTTACAATATGGATGATTATCTATGGATACCGTTTGCCTCAGACCTCCATCACGCCTTAAGAAGTATATGCCTGTGCCACAATTACAGTGCTCCAATCCCTAGCTTACAGACAGCATGTCAGATAGAATCCTCTAAACACATGGCTAGTAAATGTAGGATTCCTTCCCAACATTATAAAAAACGGATGCAAGACTCATGAGCCAGTAGTAAAGAGCACAAGTACCACTCTAATGTATCCTGCACTGCTTGAGACCGTATGGGTATGTTCTAATGAAGAGATATCAGATTACAGTCAACCCTATTGGGATGGGTTAGAATGCACTTTAGGAATTCCACAAGTTTATCTCCCATAATAGCTTTTAATCATACTCAGGAGTCATTCACTGTAGTCATTCATGAAACCAAGAGGGTACAGAACAAAGAGAAATGTATTGCCCTCCGTGTCACGGCCAAGCTATTATACAGCAGGGATGAGAGTAAGCTTAGCGATGGGATTGTTTTGGACTTCTTCGGCTGTGATAATTGAAAATTGATTATATCTAGAAAATCTACCATGGCAAGGAGAGACTCTAGCTAATTGTATGCAGCCAGCCAGCAAGGCTAAGCAACACCCAGCTTGTACCCACGAGCAGCCTCACAGATGACTTTAGAAAATCAATTAGCATTGAATATGGTACTACTAAAGGAGAACAGCGTTTGTGGATGGCTGAATAACACCTATCCTGGCAAAACCTGCTGTCAATTCCAAATGTGTCCGCTACTCTGCATCAAGCTAGAGATGAAATGCAAAAAACTGTGGACCAAACCCATGAGCTCAATGAGAAGATGAAACCAAGCAACTGGCAATGAACGAGGTGGATTTAAAATATTTTCAGTTGGCTCAGATTAAAAGTTAGTGGATGGGATCATAGTCTAACCCAGTATGTATTAATGTTTATCATAATTGTTATTGTTATTGTCCGTATTTGATTGTCACGTGTGAAATCTATGATAACTAGAGCTGTAACCATGCGTGTTAAGAGGATCCACATCTATGATCCTGAATACATCCCTTTAATACCATCCCCTATTATAAATTGCGACAAGCGAGGGAAGGCAAGCAGTCGACTCAATATGAGTGATAAGGCAAGCTTCAACT
Source organism: Phaethon aethereus (assembly GCF_964289735.1). NCBI lineage: Eukaryota > Metazoa > Chordata > Aves > Phaethontiformes > Phaethontidae > Phaethon > Phaethon aethereus. The sequence goes on along the minus strand of NW_028114301.1, from coordinate 28,597 downwards.
TTATTGCAAAACCTTACACATATTTATACACTAAGTTCTACCTTATGCATACTTGTCTTACAATCATTGGCTTAGCCCTAAAGATTGCATTATCATACTCCTCCTACTTGCGGTTACTGCTACGTGGTCCGGGTTCCATCCTGTTTTTCTTATACAGTGCTGCTTCTTAGCTGTTTACCACAGCTCCTTCTCCTCAAGGCCGAGCCCTGCAGATGTCCAGCTGTTTACCAGCTTCCCAATGCCACAGCTCCCTCTTCTGAAGGCCGAGCCGTGCAGATATCTAGCTGTTTACCAGCTTCTCAATGCTGCAGCTCCTTCTCCTTAAGGTCGAGCCGTGCAGAGTGATCAAAACATCTCCCCCTTTTTGTTTTTGTATAAACAAAACCTGATGGATCATTCGCAACCCGAGGACTGTGAGAAAGATGGACCCTCTGTACATTCTTGTATCGTCCTGTGCCACGAACTCAGCCCAGCAGTCGGTAGGTGCCAGCTTTACGTGGGCGTCCCCACGGAGGCAACGGTGGCCTTGCCGTACACCGGCCCACTGCCCTTCAGGAAATCCCGGTATTACACATTTGTAGAGGAACGAGTTTCGACACACGTGGCCAGCGAGTGTCGGAACTCACCTCAGTTGTCACCTTTTAACACAGGGAGCCTATGGCGTATGCGCCCGCTGGCCAGACGTGCTGCACGCGCCACAGCCCTCCCGTCTATTGGTTCGTAGGCTTTGTTCACACGGCATTTTTTCATAAATCGGCAGTCACATATCAACTTATGCTTAAGTCAATAGCAGAATATTACAAAGCAAAACAAATCTAGCTGTACTACTTCTAGTGATATAAACTACTCCTAGTGATAGAAAAAAGGTACTTGTATAAGGGTATGAAGACCAATATTATATCTTACCAAAGCATTTGTAGTTAGAGAACACTTTGCCTCAAAAGCTTTCCACGTTCATCTCATGATACCGCAAATTTCAGTGTGATTTACCCCTACTTTTTCTTTTGACTGAGGTGGCATCCAGATTGCGATGACACCTGATAGTGTCATGATGTGTCCAACGATGACGATGGCGACTGCCGCACCCATGGCCTCACCCACTTCGAGGCACCTGCAAAGTGGGTAAAACCATGGGTAAAACCATGGGTAAAACAGCCACCACCGTCAACCTCGTCCCCTGGTTAGCAGTTGAAAAGGTCCTTTCTCCTTCCTCAAATAATTTAGCACATATAAGGCTTTATTCAAACGTTCTTAGGGTAATGTGGTAGCCTCTCCCCCTTTTTGTTTTGAGCGTGATTATCTAACAAAGCTCATTCATTGGGTGTGTAAGATACTTGTTGGAGTTATTCGCTAGCCAAGCATTCTTTACTACCTTTTGAACCATTCCTTGTAGACAATGCAATAAACATGGTACAATAAGCATTAGTATTAAGATAACAAGTACTATAACAACTGCCCCTTTTATTAAGTCTTGTAACCATCCACTTAGGCCCAAACTTGTCAGCTATGATTCGAGGTTTAGTGAACTTGTCTGTAACCTGTCTGTTAAGTCCTTCAGTTTTTGTAATTGTTGAGTTACCGACTGTGATGTATCTGTTAAATTCATACAACACATGCCATCAAACTCCTCACACCCGTGCCCTTGGGCCAAAAGTAGGAAGTCGATAGCTGCCCTATTTTGCAATGTCGCATGCCTTATTGAGTCAGTTTCCATTAACAAAGCACTGAGTGTTGCAGAAGTAGCATTGGTTTGTTTCGCTAGCCAACATCCCAATTTATTTAAAGTGGTTAAGCCTTGGGCAGCAGCGACCCCAGGGGCAAGGAAAGAGGTTAGTATGGTTTTGTCCGCAGTCCAAAAATCCAGTTGGTCATTGCACTCTTCCTGATATTTTCAAATCTGTCATCTTATTCTATGCCGTGGGGTAAGGTTCAATATCATAGAAGTGTTGGGAGTTAACAATGTTAGGTGCCCCAATGTGTAAGGACCACCTCTCAAACGGGAGGGAACACCGTGCCATGCACGATCACCACAAATCAAGAATATTCCTTTAGGGAGTCTCATTGGGACAATAGTAGAGCGCGAGATGTTGCTCGTTGTATAATTACACCAATTGGTAGCATTCTGAAAAATGGCTAACGTGGGGTTTACATCCTGTGACCTGGTATCGTCCTGTCCTGTATAATTAAAATATAAACAGGTAGGGGCTGTCATGCATCCTAAAATACCCAACTCCTGCGGTTCCAACAACTCCTGTGGTCCGTGTGTCATCCATCCGTCCCACTTATCCATAGCTGCAGAGGTGTTTGTTATTTTTTAAAAACAAGGTTAGGTCAGGGGTGGTCTTCTTTACCACCATTGTCGAATCATAGTCCCCTAAGGGCAGACCAACTAAGCATGTTGTAAACAGATTCTCAGCAGTGGATATAGATAAGCAAAGGTGGCCTTGGCCCGTTTGATTAGCTAGTGTAACCCAGATATTTTTTCTTGGTTGAACGGAAAACCACGCCTGAACCTGGCATATCAAACACGTGACTATCAGACTCACGAACAACGGGATTTGCGTCCTGCGTCGGTAAAGACTGTCATCCCATTCACTGGGGTCTCCGATCACATAGGCATTTCTTCAAACTGCTGATTAGCCAACAGTGACAATAATCTATCGGACGGATAGCTATTTGTAACCTGTTCTAAAAAATCAGAGATTGCGATCTGAAACTCCAGAGAACTGGCTAACAACCAATCTAAGTACTTTTGAGATACAGGAACATAAATTATTACAGGTTCTAATCCAGATATTTCTACAATTCTTTGTCTTCCCTTAATAATGAGTTGTGCAAATAATTCATATCTGGTGACCACTATTTTTCTGGGTTGATAGGAGAGAAAAACCCATTCTAATACTTTCAAACTGTTTGCTGTATTTCCTAACTGTACGGTCAATCCTAGTGGATATTGCCGTTCCCCTCCTGAATTAACTATCATAAGCGAGATACTCTCAGTAGGTGAACATCTGTGAGCATAGGTTGTTGCTATCTTCTCAGTAATTTTCTGCAAAGCCTGGTGTTGATCCTCGTCCAGTTGACGTCGCTCTGGAGCCTCCACCGAAGACTCCAGGAGCGGCATCAATGGCCTCAGATCATCATTAGTAATTCCGCAAATATTGCGAACCCACTGTATATCCCCCATTAATTTTTGGACATCAGAAAGATTTTCTATTTTCGCCTTAATCTTTATTTTTTGTGGGTGGACCACTGCCCTGGTAATAATCCAGCTCAAATATTGCCATGGTTCCTTCTTTTGAATTTTTTTCGGTGCTATTTTTAAACCCCGTTTTCCTAAATAGTGCTCTAAGTGCTGTAAAATGTGGTCTGCATTCAATTGTGTCCCTGCTATTAATATATCAACTATATAATGATACGTTATTAAATCTGGATACTTTTTCCACACCGGTTCTAGAGCCCATGCCACAAATGTCTGACACATCGTAGGTGAATTTTGCATTCCTTGTGGTAACACTACCCAATGATACTTTTTGCTAGCTCTCCTTTATTTACCGATGGTACCATAAAGGCAAACTTCTCTGCATCCTCAGCTGCTAAGGGAATGGTAAAAAAGCAATTGAAATATACTCTTCGATTCCCTGCAAAAGAAATGATACATTTGTGACAATAATTACGACGACATAGAACAAACCCACAACACCGTTTTACAAATATGGCATATTGAAGTTCCTGCTCTTGAACGTCCGGGGAGAGCCGCTGAGACAGTCAACGAGCCGTCATTCCGCATACAAAAGAGTGAAAGCATCAGCTGGCGGTACGTCGGAGTTGACTGCGTCCGTGGGACGTGTGACAAGGTCTTCAGGTCTTACTGCCGGCCGTACCGACCTGGTCGGTACCCACTTCGCTCCGTCCCCTCCCTCTCTGCCAAAGTCTCTTGTCTCATGCCTCGCCAATGTTGGGCAGGGTCGGATCTTGACTTGGGGGAAGGATCATCCCAGGCAGCCCCCTCCTGTTGCGGCACGCACGGGTCAGGAGGCGGGGGCCAAGGAGGACTCGCCACCTCCGTTGGTTGCGTTAGCGGGGGCGGGGGGCGGGCGGGGTGGGGGGGGAGGCGGGCGGGGGTTGCTCGTTCTCACCATTCCCAGCTCGGCCTCCCTTCTCTCCCGGGGCTGTGGCAGCGGCAGCTGCTGCCGCCGTCCGCTCTGATTTTATCCCCTTTATAGAGTCTCTGACTAATCGCCAGGTTGTTAACACTTTCGCGGCCGTATGATCCTCTTTAGAGGCTGCCTCAAACACCAATTTCCCTGCTTTCTCCCAGGTAGGTAACTCAAAAGCTGTTGCAGAGTCTGCTGCTAGCCCCTGGCTCTTCAAAACAGTCTCGAATAGCAATTGCCACGTTGTTGCTAGCTCCGCTGCTTGCCCATCTCCTTTCGAGACTCACCCCATTGATCTTTCACATGGGCACACAGGGGAACACTGAGTACATTGTTCTGGGCAACGTTGTCCCGTCTTGCCCTCACATACATCATCGTAGATCTGTTTCTCTGACTTATTTATGCAGCCGGTTTACTCGGTGCATCTGGCACCTCAGGAGGTGCAGTCAGAGTCGCTGAAGGTCCTGGACCCTCTGACTCAGTTAAAAAGGGATTGGTTGAAGACGGTTTAACAGCCTCCTCCATATCAGCTGCAGCTTTTCTCTCTGCCTTTAAGGCTTTTAATGTGGTTAACATCAACTTCCATGCCGTCACTAACTCTGCGGTGGTTTTATCTCCATTCCCAATATGTTCCTATAACATTTTTCCTATCTCCTCCCACGTCTCTGCCTTAAACGCCACGGACGCATCGGGGGGGTACCCTTTTTGGCACCAAATTAGAAGCCTTCTAAGTGTATATTCATCATATTTCAGTCCTCTCTTAGAGAGCATATGTGGCAGGAGTCTGACCATCGCCCCTTCTTCATGTGATGCGTTCTGCCTTTAGTTCTTTTAATGTCTCTAGGATCAACCTCCAGAGCGTCGTAAATTTTATACTGTCTTTGTTGCCTGTGCTATTCACTTTTCAGTTTTATATCTTTTCATGCAATTAATAACATCTCTCCAAGATTTCATTAATTTTTTTTGCTGATTTATCATCATCGATTACTAGATCCCACAATCAATCTCCATAAGAACGCCACTCGTCTACTTCAAACATACTTTCAGGGTCTTTAAAAGACCCTTTCGCTTTCCCTAACGTAATTAACCCAGCCAGATCTTTTAATTGGCTTACTCCCCGCTTTTCTAAAAAGCATTTTAAGATTTCGAACGCTACCTCTATTTCCATTGCGCGCTATGTTGACCTTCTTAATTATCCGGTCAATTATTTTTGCAGCCTTTTCCCATGGGTAGCCTTCTTTCGGACGGCGAACCCCTTCTTAATTATCCTGGGTTCAAGCACGGATCAGGCGCGCCGCGGCAGCGTCCGCCGATCTTCTGCTCCCTGGTCGCTGCTACCAGTGCTTCTCCGATCTCGCTGTCCGGTGAAAAACAAGGATGGGGTCCCTGTTCGGGCGCCACTTGCGACGAGTGAGGGAAGGCAAGCAGTCGACTCAATATGAGTGATAAGGCAAGCTTCAACTTTATTGCAAAACCTTACACATATTTATACACTAAGTTCTACCTTATGCATACTTGTCTTACAATCATTGGCTTAGCCCTAAAGATTGCATTATCATACTCCTCCTACTTGCGGTTACTGCTACGTGGTCCGGGTTCCATCCTGTTTTTCTTATACAGCGCTGCTTCTTAGCTGTTTACCACAGCTCCTTCTCCTCAAGGCCGAGCCCTGCAGATGTCCAGCTGTTTACCAGCTTCCCAATGCCACAGCTCCCTCTTCTCAAGGCCGAGCCGTGCAGATATCTAGCTGTTTACCAGCTTCTCAATGCTGCAGCTCCTTCTCCTTAAGGTCGAGCCGTGCAGAGTGATCCCAACAATAAATTACCAACCAACAAGAGAGGATGAAAACACAGGAAGGAAAGATGAATGCCTCGACCCACCTAAATACAAATTACACAATGTTCCTCTTAGTGAGTTGTGACTAAGGTCACAGGGTGGATAATGTGGGAAACCACTGTGGGTCTGTAGGGAGTAGCAGGGTTTGACTGGAGCAACACGCTCCTCTTCAAAAGCAACCCTGATGGGTTGCAGTCAGACAGTCTCATAACTGACTATTGTTGAGTGATGTCTGGGATGAGGCGAAAGCCTTGCAGCCTGATGTTCTACGGCAAGGCCACAAAGACCTCCATCAAACGTGAGTAAGCTGACCATTATTAATAACTGAAATTCTTATTAACTTTTCATTCCTATTGATCGATGCTATTTGAGTTATATAGTATCTATCGGTCTACAACAAATAAATGAATAAAAAATTAATGAACTGATTAAGTTTTTATTAATCAAATTAGTCTAAATCAATCATTAATAATTACTTATTAATAACAGTCATTACCTATTAAGATCGATTATTTTATTTATTAGTATTTTGTGGTACTGCATTAACACTACTGTCCTCCAGTTACTTATCATGTATTTTTTTTTCTTTATCATCACTCTGATTTACTGTTGTAATTATCTACTATCAATTCATCATTATTAATTATCATTAATTACACGTGCTACACGACGGCTCTGTTCCTCACCTAGAACTTGTTATCAGTAAAGTAGTTCCTTATTAACGTGATCTTAATCCACTGGATGTTAATTCCAGTAAATATTAATCTGTATTGCTCTATCGCTAATCATTACTTCGTATATTAATTACCGGTTAATGAATTATTTATTACATTCATTAACCATAGGTCGGTGTATGTTAATCCATCAAGAATTAGCAGAGAGTGCCAGATCAGCATTTGTCCTAAACCTGCTCTCCCCACTCCCTCCTCCCAAACCGCCCGCCTGCCCTCACCCCGGAGAGTTCTGTGTCAAGACACCCACACGCACCCTGCACACCCCCCGTTTCTTTTTGATTGTCATTTTTTTAGCTATTTATTTATCTAGCCTCCCTCCCCCTTACCTTTTCTTACTCTTCTCTCTCACCACCGGGGACCGGGGACCGGGGACCAGGCAGAGGCGGCGGTGCCCAGCCCCAGCCGCCCGCCCTCCCCACCCCACCGCAGCGAGCCCCATTGCTACAAGGCCGCCAGAAGTTAATCTGCTTATGTGTAAACGTGGTGGCAGCTGAGGTATGTTTAAGAATACTGGTAAGTGTTGCTAGAAACCTACAAATATTTTCCGGGTGTTAACCGCGGGGTGCCAGCTTTGTGGGCCTACCACCCAGCACCCAGCTCTGCGCAGGTCTGGAATAAACCGGTATCTCGTCTCGGTGTGTGAGACTGGCCTATCGCACGCCGGGAAACGAAACCGCCTTTTCGGACACCACCATCAGCAAAGCAGCGACCCCGCTTTGCCTGAGGCTGCTGGGCCTGTCCTCTGGGCGCTGCTCACCACTGGAACGCATCCCGCTGGCGACGGACACGCCGACGGCCGCTAGCGAGAGGCGCGGCCCACCTCTCCGGCAGCCGGAGCCCGGCCTCGGGGACGCAGGTCTCTGCCCAGGCCGAGGCACGGGGCTGCTGCTTTCCCAGGGACGGCTTCAACCGGGAGCCGAGCCGAGCACATCGCCCGCAGGCGGACACCGAGGCGGGCCACAGCGCAGGCTGTAGCAGAGAAGGCGGCGTTGTCCACAGCGTTACCAGACTTTTTCGTTTCTTACTGCGTGCACACCCGCCACACACGCTCCCAAACCGGCCCCGGCACGAACCCCTCGCCCGCGGCCACACGCACACACGGAGACACCCCCCCTCCCCCTTCCGCCAGCAGTTTTGCCGGCCCGGGGAAGGAAGGAAGGCGGGAGACTTTAGGACCCCGCGGCGTCCCTGCCGCACCCGTGCCCCCCTCCCGCCTTTCGTCCTCAGTCCGTCGGTCGGCCAGTCCGTCGGTCAGTCACCCTGCTGAAGGTATGCGAGGCACAAAGCGGGGGTATTGTTTAGGCTCTGTCAGGAGTCAACGAGGCGCAAGCCTGAGGGAAGGAACAAGGCAACCGCAAAGGGAACGCAACTGCCGACCTTTGAGTGAACTATCGTAAGTAACATCTAATTAACATCGACTCGGCATAGCACAAGCCTGCCCTCCGGTAGGGGAAGACCCCTACCCACAGAAGCCCCTTCCTCACGGGGCACGCGCAGTAAAAAAGGAGGACGCTGTCGCCGTGGAGACGAGGCTTGCGGGAACCAACAGGCGCAAGGGCGCCTGCGCCAGCTCTCAAAAAAATAACGGTGACTTGTTGCTCGGAGCGTAGAAATATTTTCCCTGCGTTAACCGAGGCGCGCCAGCTTTGTGGGCCTACCACCGGCACCCAGCTCGGCGCAGGGGCGGAAGAAAAGCCGCCGTCTCGACTCCGTGTGTTTCCCGGCGCTCTGCGCACCGGGTGACGGAACCCGCGTTTGGCACAACAGCCCCGCTGCGCGCGGGCCGCCGCCGCCGCGCGGTGAAAACCAACGAACGCGAACGGCGGGGGAGGTGAAAAACGAAAAGAGAAAAAAAACCCCCAACCCAACCGACCCAAACAGAAACCTCCGAAAAGCGCCGCCATCCCCCCTCGCCCAGCCAGCCTCTGCGCCAGGCTCCCTCCCCCGCCGCCGGGGGGGCCGGTTGCCGGGCAGCGGGGCACGCGCGGCTGCAGCCCCCCTTGCCCCCCGCTGCTCCGGGGCGCCGGAGAGTCTCCGGCCGGGGGGGGCCGCACCCACCGGCCTGCGGGTCCGGAGCTGCAGCGCAGGGAGGGGGAGCGCACGCGCGCGGGGGGGGGTGGCTGAGTGAGTCTGAGCGCGCGTGTGTCGCGGGGGGGGGCGGTGTCTGCAGGATCGCGGGCGCAGACCTTAATATATTTATTTTTAACAACGGCTTGTTTAGCCTGGGGAAGTGGAGGGTCAGGGCACTGCAGTAGCTGCAGCCTGCAGCTGCTTGAAGAATGGTTTTGTGATAAATGATTTAGTCCCAAACAGGATTCCAATTTAAGTTTGCAATTTATTAAACAAATAGAGGCAAGCAAACAGCGCTGGGTGCGCCGGGAGTCTCCGCTCCACCAAGATGCACACCTTCACTTCTTACAGTTCCTTCCTTTATACTTCTCTAGGCTTCGTTTCTTGCCTTTCTCCGCCTTTTTCTTGGAAGATGACTCTTTCTTTAAGTACGTCACCACTTCCCCGGTCTGCGCATGCTTCATCTTTTTCTAGGTGGTCGTCCGGTGGTCGTTGGGAGGAAGATGCTCCTCTTCGTCAGTGCACCCTACATGACCTCTCTGTTTGTGCAGGCGCTCCGTTATTCCACTTATATTATGCTACCTTATTTGGCTATACATTTTCTTGACATTTCTGCGGTTATTTACAACACTGGTTTGCACTAGTATATCAGGAACTAACTTACATATCAGGAGGCTACATAAGCTACACATATCAAGGGAGTTACCCAAACTATACTTATCAGGAAGTTACATAAAGACTGCCACTCCCCTGTTTATGGTCATGCCCTACATATATTCCTTTATTTCAATATAAATGACATTTGCTTCAAGCTTATATTCACTAGATTTTCTTTACACGAATCGTTCATTCCTCACAATCCCCCGTTTTCTTTTTCACCACTGTGATTTGTGTAAAATTTATTTAAAGTTTGTTTGATGGGTATTAACTCAGGTTCCTCTATATGTTTTACCAACATTAAAACATGTTTTCTCTCACTCTGTGTTGGTTCTATTGGAGTGGCTGTAAATTTCATTCCATTAATCGCAGAAGCTACAGCTTGTGAAAGACAAGGAATTAGACATGGTATTATTAACATACCTCCAAACAATCCTAACAAAACGATAATGATTTTTGTTACCCAGTTTCCTGAGAATAAATTTTCCCACGTTGTCCATAGTCCTTGGACATTTATTCCATTCCACGTTTGGACTGGCACATGGGCTACTTTTTTCATTTCTCTTACTAATTCATTGATGGCTTTTCCTTCATCATTTATCTCTAAACAACAATTTGTGAGATTAAATTTTCCACAGACTCCTCCTTCCTGTGCTAGTAAATAGTCTAGTGCGAGTCTATTTTGATATAGGGCTGTACGCATTTTAGTATTTTGTTTAGCCACCAATCCTAGAGCATTACCCGTTTTATTTACAATTATTTCTACTACAGCTTGCAACCTGATTATTCTATTCAACATATAAATGGGGGTCCTATATCCCCAGGACCCATCTTCTGCCCATGTCGCTGGGTCATAATATGCTATTATTCTTTCAGGTGGCCACTCATTATCTTTCCATTTTCCTATTTGTAGCTCTCTTTTTCCCCTTCGGTTGTGAGTTTCTAATGCGTCTGTATATACCAGTACCCCTAGGCGTTCTCCTCGGTTTATAGGTAATAAGAGAAAGCTTGGCCGTATAGTTCCTAACACGCACGCTCCGGTCCAGTTTTTTGGTAATCGGGTATATGCAAATTTTCCACAGATCCAATATTGCCCTTCTGGACTTGACCACCCTTTATCAATAGTGGTTCCGTTGGTCCAATTCGCATGATTTTTACTTATTTCTTGGGCAGTGCCCCATTTATCCTACTTTTGGTAAGTACTATTCCAGTTATATCCCCCTTCACATACTAAATATCCGACTGGTTTACTCCCAGCGTCATTTTGCCAACAGCTTCTTCTTATTATGCTGGTTTGTAATATCCATTGTTGTTTCCTGACCTGAGTTGATATGTTCTAAACATTAGGGTCTGGTATGTTGCTCTCTTGGGCCTCCCAGGGCCAATTCTCTCCTGATTAGTTCCACCACATACATAACAATTAGTTACATTTAGTGACTGAGCAATGTTCTCAGCAAGATTTACAAATAGATTTTTAGCCACTGTGGGAATTTCATATTTCGTTCCTGTTTCCATTTCATGACAAAATGACTTAAATAACAGTCTATGCTGCACCGATTCTCTTTTCTTTCATTTCAATATTAATAACTACACCTGGGTCTTCTCCAGGTCCATATATCTTAAGTCCAATTTTGGTTATTTTTTTCTGTTTCCAAATTTCTAAATTTATAAGGGTTAAATTTACTAAATTACAGGTACAGGTTGTACAATTATTGTCTGTTTGTACCCTTGTGATTGAAGCTTGTAAATCCCCACATTGGCTGTCATATCCCCAGCTTGCAGTATCCTAACATACACAAGACCATCCCCTTCTTCCACATAGGTGTGCTGACTGATATCTCACCGTTTGACTAGGTACATAATCAGGATTTATCTGACATTGACGTCCACCTCCACCTGGGCAAATATATTTTGGTTGATTACTATAGCATCATCTCCACTCTACACTCCCACAATTAATATCCAGATCATCATCTATAATATCGCATGCATCAAAAATTACCGATACTGATGTGCTCAAATTGGCCATATCCTTACTTATTCCAATTAATCTTCCTACTTCCGAATTTGTTTTCATTTCTACCCACTATTGATAAAGAAGTTCCTTTGGATCGTAACAAACAGTATCATTTTCCACCGAGCATTTCTTATATTGTGTTCCATTGTATATACAACTCCCGTTCTGTTTCCCTTTGCACTCGTAATAGGTGTGGTACATTAATGTTTTATTACTTACTCGTCCGTGCTGGGCAGTTCTTATGCACTCGGTGCAATTTTGATTACCTGTCACCAGGTTGGTGAGTCCGAGTAAAATCAGGAGAGGTCCGGTAAGGGATCTCATGGTCGGAGGCATCAGCTACAAGGGGTGCTCGTCCTTGACTGGCCTTACTTGGTCACGACTGAGAATCCCCACCCGGTCTTGCCCTCTCCCCCTTCTCAAGCGGACTTCTTTATTTCGATGACAGTAATAAATCTTACCCACCAGAAATCTCCTATAGGAGTAGTCTGTCCACACTGAATGCAGAGGAAACTTCAGCTTTGAATTTGAAAACGTCCCTGTTAGCCTCTGTGGGAAATGATATATTTGTTACACAGGTTACACCTAACCCTCAATAATCATACAACATGGTTTACAGAGTGGACATAAACTTAGTCCTGCCCGATAATTGCTTAATGCTATAGTCTTTAATTCGTGATCATTTCTCATACGTTCATTCCCTTTTTAATGTTATTTTTGTGGTTCCAGGTTGTAAAATAACTTTCCAGTCTTTCATGGGTCCTTTTACTCGAGTCGCGTGCGTCCACCCCTTTTCCGCAGTCCGGATGGCAGTATCTGTAGTTAACAATACAACAAAGGGTCCTTCCCATGAAGGAACTAAAGTTTCTTTCTTCCAAGTTTTGATCAGTACCTTATCCCCTGGTTTGAATTGATGGATTGCAAACCCCAAAGGTAGGGTTTGTGCCATTATTCCTATATCTCTTAGTTCTTTCAACCTTTCTCCTAAAATGATAACATATTTCCGAATATTATAATCTTCCACTACATTGTTTCCCTCGGAGATAGGGCATGCCGTATAAAACCTAATATGGCGATAATCCAGTCTCACTGTGCGGTTTGATCCTTATGTTAAGAAGGGCTAGCGGTAAACATTTAGTCCATGGCATCTGTGTTTCAACCATTAGCTTCGCTAGCTCTTGCTTTATTGTTTGGTTTATTCTTTCTATTACTCCCAAACTTTGAGGATGCCATGGGGTATGATATTCCCATTTAATACCTAATGATTGGCACAAGGATTTTATAATTTTAGAAGTAAAGCGAGTGCCTTGATCAGAATCAATATATTGTATTATCCCATACCTGGGGATTAGGTGTTCTAGTAAAATTTTATCACCGTCTGAGCTGTCGCTCTTGCTACAGGATAGGCTTCGACCCATCGTGTTAAATGGTCTACTATAACTAACAAATATTTCAATCTTCCTATTCTTGGTAATTTGGTAAAGTCGACTTGAATCCTTTCAAACGGTCTATAAGCTAGTTTTCTTCCTCCCATGGCCACTTGTTGAAACACGGCCTTATTTGCCCTTTGACAAGTTAAACACCCTTGTGTAATTTGCCTTGCTATTTCAAAAAATTCCAATACAGCCAAACTGTTTAAGGAAATGATCACTTAACACTTTTGTACCCCAATGTGTTTGCGCGTGTAAGCGTTCTAATACCTGCCTAGCGTAAGCTTTTGGCAACATCTCTCGCTCATCAGGTAATGTCCATTTCCCTTGTTCCACTCTAGCTCCTATTTTCTCTAATTTTGCTTGTTCCTCCAGCGTAAACTTTTTCTCCTTTTCCTCTTATCCTCTTCCACTAGTGTCCTCCCTTGTTTGTGTATGATTAATTTTAACAGTTTCAATCCTCAAGGCTGCTTCCTGAGCCTCCTTATCTGCTAAATTATTTCCTCTAATTCGATAATCTAATCCCTTTTGGTGTCCCCTCACATGCACCACGGCTATTTCCTTTGGTTCTCTTAACACTTTTAAAATTTTACTATCAACTCCTGATGTATTAAGTTCTTTCCTTGAGTGTTAATCAAGCCTCTTTCCTCCCAAATTTTTCCAAAAGTATGGACTACTCCATATGCATATTTGGAATCTGTGAATATGGTCCCTCTTCTTTCTTTTAATAATTCCAGGGCCCTACATAAGGCATAAAGCTCACAAGCCTGAGCTGACCATGATGGACTCAGAGGTCCTGATTCCACAAGTTCTAAGTCCTTGTCAATTTTTGCATATCCTGATTTTCTCTTCCCTTCTATTACTTGGGAGGATCCATCTACAAACAATTTTTCTCCTCCCTCTAATTCAATACCTCTAAGATTGAGCCTTACTTTTGTCTGGGATTCTATAACTTCTAAACAATTGTGTTATAGCACTACTGCTTCTGAGGGTTCCCCAAACCGGAACTGAGCGGGGCTCTGGGCAGAGGTGACTCCTAATTCCAAATTAGGTGAATCTATCAAGATGGTTTCATATTTCAAAAGTCTACTATCTGTCAACCATTTCTCTGTCCTCTGTTGGAGGACATTCCTAACATTATGTGGCGTATATACCTTTAGAGGTACACTAAAGGTAATTTTCCTAGCTTCCTCTATCAATAATGCCATAGCAACTAGGGCTTGGAGACATGCTGGCCACCCCCTGCTCACCGAATCTAACAATTTGGATAAATATCCCACCAGTGTGTGTGGGTTTTTTGGGGTTTTTTTTTGTTTGTTTTTGTTTTGTTTTGTTTGTTTTTTTGGTTTTTTTGTTTTTTTTTTTTTTCCATTCCCTTTTTAGTCTGTGGAGGTCTTAGGATTAAAATACCAGAAACCCGGTCAGGATCTGATTTCTTTTTTTTTCCTTTGCTTAACCAATGTCCCAAATATTTTACTTCTTGCTCTATAAATTGTAATTTCGAGCAGGACACTTTTAATCCCTTTTTCTCTAAAAAATTTAACAATCTAATGGTGGCTTTTCGGGTCTCCTCTTCAGTTTCTCCTGCTACCAGTAAATCATTCACATATTGTAATAATTTTTCCCTCCTCGTGTACTGTAAAACCTTGTAAGATTTTCTTTAAGGTCTGTCCAAACAAATTTGGTGACTCCGTAAACCCTTGTGGTAGCACAGTCCACCTTAATTGTTGTTCTTCGTCCTGTTTCGGGGTCTTCCCATTCAAAGGTAAAATAATCTCTGAACCCCTTATCCAAAAGACAGGCCCAAAAGGCATCTTTCAAATCTATTACACTATACCAAATATGTTTAGGAGACAGGTGACTCAATAAAGTATAAGGATTTGCCACGACAGGGAATTTGGTGATTGTTCGCCGATTCACGGCTCTCAAATCCTGTACCATCCTATATGTACCATCTGATTTCTTTACAGGGAGTATCGGGGTATTGTGGGGTGACATACATGGTTCCAAAGTCCCATTTTTTAGTAATTTATCCACAATAGGTTTTAGACCTCTCCGGCCTTCTATAGATATAGGATATTGTTTAATTCTAATTGGCTTATGAGGGTCTGTTATTTGTACCTTGATGGGTTCCATATCTAATCTCCCAACATCTCCTTCCTTATACCATACTTGGGGGTCAATTTTTTCCTCATCAAGTTGGGTTAAGGTACATAAGTTAATATATAACCGATCTCCTTGGTTCTGAATAGTTAGGTTTAGTTTTAAAATCAAGTCCCTCCCTAATAGGTTATATTCTGCTTCTGGTAATAAAAGTAAATAATTTAAACAAATTTTTGTCTCTGTCTCAATCTCTACTTCTTCTAAGATGGGGACTTTGAAGGGTTCTCCTTTTGCACCTGTTACTGACATCTGGGCTTTTCCTTTTCCTACCCCTTTTGGGAGTTTCTGAATCGTTGACCTTTCAGCTCCAGTATCTACTAAAAATAAAAATTCTTCTTTCTGGGGACCTACTAATAGTTTTATCAAGGGCTCTGTTGATGTTGAGGTCCCCAGAAGATACAGCCCCTAACACCCCTAATCCTCTTTGAACATTTTCTCATCCCATTCCCGTTTACGGCAGGTTTTCTGAACACGTCCCTTTTTGTTACAATAGTAACAGATGGGAATTGTGGGTCTGTCTTGATGAGATTGTCCCTGGGGTGGCTGTTCTGGTCTCTTATCTTTTTTTCTCTCCCAGCTGAGTCTTACTCCTCTGACTTTCCCTCACTGCTGCTACAAAAATTCTTGCCTCTGCTTCTTGTTTTTCTTCGTCCCTCCTGACATAAACCTTTTGAGCTTCTCTTAGTAATTCTTCCAACCCTCTCTCTTGCCAGTCCTCTATCTCCACCCAGAGGTACTTCCCGTAAAGGATACAAAGACGCTCTGGGTGCTCAGTTTGGGATCCTCCCCTTAGAGTTGAATTCGACCCTGGGGCCGTAGGGGAAGTCATCAAATTTGGTGACGGTATTTGACGGGTAGCTGGATTATACGGGGGAGGTAAGTGATCTAGGGGGTCCCAATCCTTCTTTTCCTTTTCCATGTTGTCGTGGTTTAGCCCCAGCCGGCAACTAAGCACCACGCAGCCGCTCGCTCACTCTCCCTCCCACAGTGGGACGGGGGAGAGAATTAGGAAAAACCTCGTGGGTTGAGATAAACACGGTTTAATAGGACAGAAAGAAAGCAGGGAACAATAATGATAATACCAACAAAGGAATGTATAAGAACAAGTGATGCCCAATACAGAAATTGCTCACCACCCCGTGATCGACAGCCCGTCCCCGAGCAGCGATTTCCGCCCCCCTGGCCAACTCCAGTTTATGTACTGGGCATGACGTCGTATGGTAGGGAATATCTCTTTGGCCAGTCTGGGTCAGCTGTCCCGGCTGTGTCCCCTCCCAGCTCCCCGTGCACCCCCAGCCTGCTCGCTGGCAGGCCAGCACAAGAAGCTGGACTGTCCTTGACGGCTCAGCAACAACCCAAAACATCAGCACATTATCAACAGTTCCTCATCCCAAATCCAAAACACAGTCTCACACTAGATTCTGTGAGGAAAACCAGCTCTATCCTGGCTGAAACCAGGACACATGTGTTGCTCCCCTACGGTCTTATTTTTCCCTACTCCTGTTTTAAGATGAAAAATGCCCACACAGGCCTTTATCCATAAACTAGCATACTCGCTCTCCTCTTGGCAAAACGGTTCCTTAGAATTTACATACAGGTTTAGCGCCTGACAAACCCAATCCTCAAATGACCCAAATACAGGCCAAAAAAAACGTGGGGTCTCAAGGGGTTCTTTGGCCATTTTACCATACAATATTTAACTAATTTCTCTTTTGTCTTCCCTTTTCCAGGGCCCTTATTATTCCAATGTTTTAACATTATTCCTAATGGAATCTCCGGAGGTATTTTTAGTAATTCGCTCCCTTTCTTCTGGTCCTGGGTTCTCGATTTCGTCTGACCCATCTAGGAATTTTTACTGTGGCAATTCCTACAGCCCTTGGTTACCAAGCAGAGTGTCTTGCAGGGGGTTTCAAACTTCTCACTCACCTATGGATCCTATAAAAATCGCTTCGGTCCTTCACCGGCCAAGTCCCTCGCGGGAGATTGGAACCGCGGTTAGAAGACCTCCACAATCGCTTCGGAACGAGGTTCCGTCTCAGTCACACTCTTACACACACAGGCAACCGAATCCCACCCAACCGAACGGTATACACCTTAAATACTTACAACCCCGTCGTCTTCGTTCGGATCTTCGCGCGCAGAATTACGGGCAAAATAAACTGCTGCAGCCGGCAAGGGAGCTCATAAAAAATCAAATTCTTTGCTTGCCCCTATTTGGGTTCAGGATGGTGTTAGTCCCGACCCGATCAGGAGCCACCAAATGGTGGGGCGCCCCTCCTAGATCAAGTCAGTATTCAGGAACCAAGACCATCCCGGACGAGTCCCCAGTTGTGATAAATGATTTAGTCCCAAACAGGATTCCAATTTAAGTTTGCAATTTATTAAACAAAGGCAAGCAAACAGCGCTGGGTGCGTCGGGAGTCTCCGCTCCACCAAGACGCACACCTTCACTTCTTACAATTCCTTCCTTTATACTTCTCTAGGCTTCGTTTCTTGCCTTTCTCTGCCTTTTTCTTGGAAGACGACTCTTTCTTTAAGTACGTCACCACTTCCCCGGTCTGCGCATGCTTCATCTTTTTCTAGGTGGTCGTCCGGTGGTCGTTGGGAGGAAGATGCTCCTCTTCGTCAGTGAACTCTACATGACCTCTCTGTTTGTGCAGGCGCTCCGTTATTCTACTTATATTATGCTACTTTATTTGGCTATACATTTTCTTGACATTTCTGCGGTTATTTACAACACTGGTTTGCACTAGTATATCAGGAACTAACTTACATATCAGGAGGCTACATAAGTTACACATATCAAGGGAGTTACCCAAACTATACTTATCAGGAAGTTACATAAAGACTACCACTCCCCTGTTTATGGTCATGCCCTACATATATTCCTTTATTTCAATATAAATGACATTTGCTTCAAGCTTATATTCACTAGATTTTCTTTACACGAATCGCTCATTCCTCACAGTTTCAGGGACAATGGAGCTTTTCTTAGTAGCGGGAAGAGCAAGAAACCTCCACAAATTACAGCTGGGAAGGTTCTGTCTGGATGTGAGAAAAAATAATCCTCACTGAGAGGGTAGTCTTGTGCTGCAAGAGATCACCCAGAGGGAGTCTGGATTATCCCATGGCTTTGTGTTTCAAGGAGCAGCTGGTGAGGGTGGAGAGCCATCAGTGAAGGCATAGAAATGCCAGGGTGAGAGCTAGGTGGGAAAGCAAGATGGCTGTCAGCAAGCTGAAGGGAAAGAGGTGAGGCATGGGACAGTGTAGGGCAGCCTGCATAGAGATGGCCAAGGGTTCTAGCAAGACCGAGAGGTCCAAAAGGACTGAGGTCTTTGTCGTCTTGACTATAGCAGCTGTCTCTACCACCAGGGCCAGTGAGACAAAACTTTATTCTTCTCTTCTCAGAAACTGCCTTCCCAGGACCTGGGCTCAGGGTTTGGCCTTGCCTGCTTCATAAAACGAACCAAGGGTTTTCTCAGCATTACAGCCACCTGTGCAGTGCCCTTGCCTACCTGCAGTCACCGTCTCCAAGTATCTGCTCTAATGAGTCAATGAGGAGCCTTTGGCAGTAATGGGTCTCATTAAGTCCCATTAATGCTTCAAGGTATTTTGGGGTTTGCTTCTGGCTTTGACTTCTTGAGAGGTTTGTTCAGTCTTCTCCCAGTATCTGAGGTTCACGGACTGAGCCCCAAATACACCATGGGGCTCCTTAAAACACAGAAAGCCCTAACAAGTCATGCCTCTTCCTGTAACGTTCTCCACGTCTGCAAGACTCGTATAGCTAATCTGAGTTGTTTCATAGCGTGGTTAAGAAGGAAGATTTCAAAGTGCACCTAATAAAGTTATTTTTAATTTTAAAGGCTGTATTTTGTTAATTTCAGTTTAAAGAAGTGATAGAAGCATTATCCAACTGATATGGATCCTGAGTGTCAGGAGCGTCTCCTGAGGAGGTCTGGACAGGTAGGAAAAGCAGTCCCTTGAGATCTGACACTGGGTGGACAACCTTGCTCCTCACCTCCCCAGACTCCCCATCTGTCGTTGGCCACCTGGGATTTACATCACTTTCCCTTCATCAGACTTCTCTGAACTCTGGGAGCTGAATGTTAGAGCTCCATTGCACCATCTCCCACCCACTTTCCTTAGAGGACTGGCTGCACACAGGCACAGAAGGATGTTTCCCATTTGCAAGCAAAGCAAAGTAAAGCACGATCAAGTGTCTTAAGCAATAAAACACTCCTCAACCATATACTAAGTACAAGCTGCCTCTAATGAGGTCGCCTTTCTACAAGGGATGATCTTACGAGAAATGTTTTAGATAGATAGATAGATAAAGGTAGATACAATTAAAAGAGTTGGCTAAAGATACCGTTATACTACTGAAAGACAGGCAGGCTTTTAGTCCCTGAAGCTCAAAGCAGCAGTGTGGGTGGGAAGTATCTGAATGAACAAAGAGTAAGGGAAGGAGAATAATG
The DNA here is from genome assembly GCF_964289735.1 of Phaethon aethereus. Classification (NCBI taxonomy): domain Eukaryota; kingdom Metazoa; phylum Chordata; class Aves; order Phaethontiformes; family Phaethontidae; genus Phaethon; species Phaethon aethereus. Next base: position 9,058 of record NW_028114301.1, on the reverse strand, counting down.
GAAAGGGCCTTTGTCTAGACAGTCTGCTGAAAACATTACTTCAGAAATGGTCATTGTATCAGCACAGGTGAAAATATATGAAAGATTAGAATTATTAACTACAAAAGACATTAACCACTTGATCCAGTGTGGCCTGGCAGCAAAGGCAGCCAGCAGTGTCCTGAAGTGTATAAAGAGGAGCCTCGCCAAAAGAGTGAGGGAAGTGGTTGTCTCCCCATGCTCATTGCTTGTTAGACCACCTGTAACCAATTATATCCAGTTTTAGGGCCCCAGTTCAGGTGTACTGATCTGGCTGGGATGGGGTTACCTTCCTTCATAGCAGCCTGTGTGGTGCTATGTTTTGCATTTGTGCCTTAAACAGTGTTGATAACACACCAGTGTTCTGGCTATTGCTGAGCAGTGTTTGCACAGTGTCAAGGCCGCCTCTGCTCCCTCCCAGTGAGTGGGCTGCAGATGGGCAAGAACAGCTGACCCCAACTGACCAAAGGGATATTCTCTAACGTACGACGTTGTGCTGAGCAATAAAAGCTGGGACAGAGGAAGAAGGAACTAGAATTTTTTTGTTACAGGAATCACTTCCTAGTTCACATGCAATCCATTGCATAGCATTAGTAAAAGGCCTTAGACCTTCATGAGCGGTGAACTTTCACCTAGCTACTGATGAAGTTCTACTGAACTCTTACTTAGTCGCGTGAGGGAAGGCCCTGAAACTGGTGTAAATTAGAAAGATAAGATAGCCACATCCATCAGCAGAGGTTGCCTCATCGAGAAACGAAAAAGAACGGCCCGCTTGGAGACAGTGAAAGGATCCAATGAGGAAAAAGGAGACCCCAGACCCAAATACTCCAACTGGACTAAACCGTCTCACAAGGGGAGGGGAGCTTAGACTGTAAGGGTATAATTGTCCAGAGAGTCTCTGGTTCAGGGTCCGTCTCCAGAGGCACTCAGCTCAAGCTGTTCTTCACCACTGTACCGCTTAATAAATTCAACTGGTATACGTCATGTCAGAGATTCTGCTTCAGGAAACCTAGGGTTGAGCCTGAGGGAAGAGAAAGCACCCAAGAGAGACTCTGTGTGTGTGTGTGTGTGTGTGTGTGTGTGTGTAGAGTCGAAAGGCGCACACGTCGGCTCACTGGAGTCTCCTGCTGCAAAGGGACTCCAGACCCAGCAGTTAAAGTCTCGGGTGGTGTGTGTGCAACTCCTTGATTGGTGTGTGAATGCTCAGGCAGCGGCTTCTCCATTAACGTTTTTTCATTCAAAGAGTCTTCTGTGTGGAGACTGGCTGGGCATCATTTTTGCTTGTGGGAGGTGGTGAGTGGTTGCCTTTGCGTTGCTTGTTATTATTATTGGTTGTTGATTTTTTAAAAACCTCTTTCTTTCACCTGCTAAGCTGTCTTTATCTTGACCCACAACTTTCCATGCTTTATTTCTTCCTGTTCTCTCTCCTGTCCCAGTGGGGAAGGGGAGGAAAGAGTGAGCGGCTGCGTGGCTGCCGGGCTATTGGCCAGAGTCAATCCACCACATCAAGGAAGACGTTGACAACTGGGAGTGACTTCAGTGGGAGGCTGCCAAGATGCGCAGGGGCTGCAGCACTTGCCTGGGGAGCAGAAACTGAGGGAAAGGGCTGCCTTCGGCCTGGGAAAGGGAAGGTCTGGGGAACCTCATAGCAGCCAGCCAGTCCCTGCAGGGAGGTTTTCAGGAAGATGGAGCCAGTCTTGTCACCGTGGTGCTTGGCAGGACGATAATAGACGATAGTCAAATGTTGAAATAAGGAATGTTGAGGCTGGAGATAGGGACAATCTTTTTCTCCATAAGGGCATCCAAACATTGAAGCAGGTTTCCCAGAGATGTTTTCCTGTCTTTGTCCTTGGACATTTTCCAGCCCCCATGTGGCAAAGCCTTGAGCAAAGTGGTCTGACTCCGTAGCCGATTCTGCTGTGAGCATGAGGTTGGACTGGAGACCTACTGAGGTCCCATTCAGGAGAGTGGAAAACTAAATGATGCTGTGGTTCCTTCCTCTCTAGGTGTGCCCTTGATGACAGTAGGGAAAGCTGTCAGGTTCCCCGTGACCATGGAAGTAAGTCAGATGCTGGCATAGTCAGATCAGCTGAAGTTGTCTTCTCCTCCTCCAGGCAGTGTTGCTCAGATGCAGGACTGCTTCACAGGTATCCCCAAACAGCCCTGGTTATTTCCTTTGCTTCACCATTCATTCCCTTTTCATTCTTTTCCCACCTCTCAAGTCCTGCTCTTTAACCATCCTTATCCCCACCCATGCAAAAAGCCAAGGACTTTTCACTGTTTATCCAGTGGCCCTGCATTTGCTCACTTTGAACCTTCCTTTGGTGTCTCTGCGGTGGTTACTGTGGTGCTTTCTACCTCGCATTGCAACTCAACTTAACGCTAGTACTCTTTTCTTCTCTGTAGTGTCCTGCAGCTACTTAAGTTCTGATCTTGTTAGAGGCACCACGACTCAGGATGGCCGTTGGCACGCATACTTTAAAAGCTGGACTGTTGGAGGTTCAGTCCAGAGGGACCTTGGCACACCTGGGATTTGGCCAGCAGAAACCTCAAGGTTTTGAAGGAAAAGCTCAGAAACAACTCCATGCAGCAGCATGGACAGGGACCTGACTGACTAAGGGAACTGTGACAATGCCATATGAGTCAGTGGTTCTCACATTTCGAAAGGAGAGTGGAGTGTCTGGGGGAGGTCTGCCAACTTGAAGTGAAGGGCCTAAAGGATGAGCTGTGGGGAGAGTCTGAGGGAGCTGGGTGTCTGTAGCCTGCTGAAGTGGAGGCACGGGTTTACCTAGCAAGAGCCTGCACCTGCCTGGAGGGATAACGGAGCCAACCTGTTTTCTGCAGTCACCATTGATACGACAGAAGGAACAGCCACAAGCTGCCTCTTGGGAGCTTTAGGCTGAACCTCAGGAAAAATAAAATGGACTAGGAGGAGCGTTGCCATGATCTCCACCTTTGGAGCTCTTCAAGTTTCAGCGCCGCAAAGTCACGGCCAGCCTGGAGGCTGGACTAGAGACCCCCTCGCAGCAGTCTCTTTCCCAACAGGCCTGTGCCTTGCCACATGTCATATGAGAAGAGACTAAGCTGGAGGAGAGGGTCTCTACATCACAGGACAATTCAGGGTGGAAGGAGGGTCAGGAGGTCTCTAGAGTTGCACTGGCTCCAAGCAGGGCCAGCTCTGAGGTCAGACCAGCTTGCTCGCTAAATGCCAGAATCCGGAGAAAGAGTTTACACATGAACCAGGCATCTGTGCCGCCGTTACAGAAATGGAGACAAGGCCTTTGACCAGCTCCCTGAACACAGCTATTGGTACGTCATGCCCCCTGAGAACATCCATCCTCCCGGGAACATCCATCTTCTTGTCCAAAGGAGTGGGATCCTTATGCAACTATCCTGCCATATCTCCAGACCATGGGGTGCTTTACACTGTAAACAGAACTGAAGGAAAGCCTCTGACTTGGGTACGGTCAACTGAATTGCTAAAAGAGGGCAAGATGGAGGGATCTCGGAGCTTCCAGGTTCTTCCTGAAGATAGAAGGCCTCAGATATAGGAACAGAAGATAACAGTTTTGAACTAGCCTAGGCTTTAGATCATTTCACATGTGATGGCTCTGCTCCATCCTTTCAGTCATTGGCACCCAGAAACCTCATCTGCTTTTCCTTCCTCTCCTCCCAAAAGCTGATCAAGTGATGGGAAGAAAGGAAGGAGAAAGGCCCTAGGCCTCTGTGACTCACCTGGGCTCTGGCACTTGGAGGGCCACAGTGTCATCCATTGTACACCCCATAAAGAATCAAGCTGGGAAGTGACTCTTCACGTACAAGTGAACAAGGTCGATGGACAGGCAAGGCTATGTCTGGAGACCAGTACACCTAGAGCATCGATCAAGCTGGGGCTGAAACTCAGGCCTGGTCTTCAATGGTCTCCTGGGCCCATGGACAGAGGTGTGGATGGAGGCCCCAGGTGAGGCTGATTAGGGTCCTGAAGGCCTGTGGATGCTCTCAGGGCCCTGACACTGCCCCCATGGGATCCCACCTGCCAGTGCCCTCAGTAGGCCAAGTTCTCATTCCCGCATGTGCAGGGTCTGTGCTCGGCTACTCTCCTTCCCCGCTTCTGTGCAGATCTGGGAGACCACAGTTTCATGCTGACTACAACCAAGGCTGAAACTGGTCTTCCCACCCCTGACCAACTTTTCCTCTTTTGGGAGTACAAGGTCCAGGTGAGCCTCAGACTGGGTGGCACAGTTAGAAGCTGACCCACACACAAGATCCCGCCTAACCTGTTGCATGTCCCATAGAGAACATCCACACATCTGACCTGCTCTGGTAGCAAGCAGGGCATCCTCCACTTCTCGCCTTCCCTGTTAGTCTCACCTAAAGATGTTGTATCTCCGTCAGTCACAAAAGCTGTGGGAGCTGTCCTTTTCCGTCTTGGCTCTTGCTCCCCTAACGTCACAGCTTTGCGATGGCATGTTGTCCTCCTGCTGTCTGTGCTCCAGGCTGTGGGCTTTGGTGCACATTAGGCCTGTAGCACCTCAGATGTGGCACCAGGGCCAAGGGCAGATTTGTCACATGGACACCTGATACCAAAAGATTGGCCCTCTTTGTGTGGAAAGGCTTCACAGCCGATGTGTGCTGGAGTGGATGGCAGGAGGCAACATAATGATGAAGGAGGTTCTCACAACGAGAGCAAAAGCTGCAGTCCCCAAGACCAGACAGAAAACGGCCTTGGGCTGTGCAGCGCTGGCAGGAGACGGGTTTGCTGTCCCAGGTGACTCTTGCAGCAATGCGTGGGGCCTGTGACAGAGGTGAAGCCGATCTCCAAGAAGGACAAGCTGCTGCTGAGAAAGTCCCCGGGGGAGGACAGCCTGTCATCCAGCCACACTGTGGACATCATGCTGGGGGCTGACTGGCTAGATAGCAGCTCTGCAGAGAAGTACCTTAGGGTCCTGGAGGGCAAGCAGCTGAGCATGAGCCAGCCATGCAGCCTCGCAGCAAAGGCCAGCAGCCTCCTGGGCTGCATTAGGAAAAGCATTGCCGGCAGATGGAGGGAAGTTAACCTTCTCCTCCACTGAGCACCGGTGGGCCACATCTGGAGTGCTGTGTCCAGTGCTGGGCTCCCCAGTGCAAGAAAGTTGTTGACCTGCTAAAGCAAGGCTATCAAAGGGCCACAAAGCTGATTTAAGGGACCGCAGCATCTTCCATAGGACGGAAGGCTGAGAGGTCTGGGACCGTTAAGCCTGGAGAAAAAATTGCTCAGGAGTGTGGAGTAATAGGGCACGGACTGTGGCAGGGCTTCAGGCCAAAGACCTTTATTGTTAGCGTAGCGTGCTTTTTACACAAATACAGCCCGTTCACGCACCTAAAAGTGCTACCCGGTTGGCTATTGCTTTAAGTCCACGCGACTCTCACAGAGGCAGGATTGGTCACCTCTGTATGTCCACGCGCTCCTTTGCTTCTTCTTAGTTGTTTACCACAGCTCCTTCTCTTCAAGGTTGAGCCCTGCAGGTGTCCGGCTGTTTACCAGCTTCTCAATGCCACAGCTCCTTCTCCTTAAGGTCGAGCCATGCAGGGTGATCCCAATATCACCCCCTTTTTGTTTATCTATAAACAAAACCTGATGGTTCATTCGCAACCCGAGGACTGTGAGGAAGATGAACCATCTGTACACTCTTCTATCGTCCTGCACCACGAACTCAGCCCAGCAGTCGGTAGGTGCCAGCTTTACGTGGGCGTCCCCACGGAGGCAACGGTGGCCTTGCCGTACACCGGCCCACTGCCCTTTGGGAAATCCCGGTATTTATACATTTGCAGAGGAACGAGTTTCGACACACGTGGCCAGCGAGTGTCAGAACACGCCTTGGTTGCCACCTTTCAACACAGAGAGCCTATGGCATACGCGCCCGCTGGCCAGACGTGCTGCACGTGCCCCAGCCACCCTGTCTGTTGGTTCGTAGGCTTTGTTCACGCGGCATATTACCATAATCCAGCAGTCACATATCAACCATGCTCAAGCCAATAGCAGAATGTTACAAGGCAAACAAAATTGTGAATTGTGCTTTATATTCCTCCGTTACTGCATGCCTTCCCCATCCTCCCCTAACCTTGATCAACTTTCTTATCTCTTGGGCTGTTTTCTCTCACCCAGCATAGTATCTGTTTCTTACCCAGCCATCCATTTTCTGATATTCTAACTGCAGTTTTCTCACAGGCCAAAATTCCATCTGTTAACCCCTCCGTATGTATACGATAATTGGCGATAATTTCCATTTCTGCCGACAAGCTAACTATTGCTTTTTCTAGCTGAGATAAACGTCTGAGTCCCAAACAGGATTCCAGTTGAAGTTTACAATGTATTACATTATATACATTAACCACTCTGCTAGACTTAGGCTTGCGGTCATACAAGGATACGTAGGACAGAAGGTTACACTTCATCACACGAATCAGATGAACATATTTCACATAGCTGTACTACTCCTCGTGATGGGAAAAGCGCCCGTACAAAGCTATGATAACCTTTATTATATCTCACCAAGGGATTTGTAGTTATAGAGTGCTTTGCCCTAAAAGCTTTCCATGTTCCTCTAATGATACCGCTAATTTCAGTCTGATTAATTATCTGTGTTATAAATGATTTAGTCCCAAACAGGATTCCAATTCAAATGTACAATTTATTAAGAGAATAGAGGCAAGCAAACAGCGCTGGGTGCGCCGGGAGTCTCCGCTCCAGCAAGACGCACGCAGTACAGTTCCTGTTCCTGGTTTATATCCTGTCCGTTAATACATATTCATGAACAGGCGTGTCTTCTTTGGCACATGCCCTCTTCTCCTTCTAGGATCTTCTCGAATCTTCCTCAGCGTGATCCTGTTCGCTAATACATTTTCATGAATAGGCGTGTCTGCTAATACATGTTAATGAACAGGCGTGTCTTCTTCAGCGCATGCCCTCTTCTTCTGCTAGAGTCTTCTCGAATCTCCCTCGGCGTGCCCCCAGGATGACCCCAAACCGTATGCATGCACTTTCTTTACACAATACTATGCGGTCAGTGGTCAAACTGGTTTGAGCTGATATACCAGCCAAGTAGTTTAACTTTCTCCTGTAAAATACCCCTTTTTATGGTGCAGGAGAAATCCATAAAAGTCCAGAAGGTTACACTTCATCACACGAATCAGATGAACATATTTCACAATCCCCCATCTTTTTCTTTATAGTATTGATTCGTGTTTTCGTTTCCAACTGAGTACTGCAGATATCTGCATTCCTTGTATAACCGAGTAGATTAATCTAGTAACAATTCCCCACATATCCCCAATACAACTATCCCGATTTTAGTAAGCCAATCACCACCCATAAAATCTCCCCAAAATCCTCCTAGATTGATTCCATTCCAAGTTTATCTCTCAGGAGGCCATTCGTTATACACCTGGACTCCTAGTCGCTCTCCCTAATTTATGGGTAACAGGAAAAAACTAGGTTTTATTGTTGATTACACGTACGGGCTGTACAATTAGAAAAGGTCCTCAGTTTTCCATTTTTCTGGGGTAAACCCCAGCTGGACTTGTTCCAATATTGACTACAGTTATTTGCCGTAGTCAGAGTCAAGGAACTCACCCCAAGTAGAACTAGAAGAGGTCCGGTCAGGGCCATAGTGGTCGGCGGTCACAGCCCAAAGGGGTTGCAGCCCTTGGCAGACCCTTTTTAAGCCGCAACACCAGTTCCCCTCCGGTCTTGCCCTCTTCCTTCCTTTAAGGGGGTGCTTTCTTAGTACCCAAATTAATTGAGCACTGCTTGTGAAGGCCAGAGCTTTGCTAGATCAGTGGTTTGTCCAGACCTGAGCACTTGCCCGAGCCTGGCGATCCTCTTTATTTGCAAGGCTTTATGGCTACAGAAAACTGCCAGTTAGCCTGCAGTTCTTACAAATAAACACCACCTTCTACACCAAGGACAAATTCTAGTTCCAGCTCCTTTTTCCTGTTCTTCTTTTGCCAACAACTCCTTCCGATGATACTCGTTTGGAGTACCCATTGTTGTTTCCTATTACCCTTTCCCATTGTTTTCCAAACTTGGGGATTACTTATATTGCTCTCCATAGCTTCCCATGGCCATCGTTCACCTCGATTTGTTCCACCACAAACGTAACAATTAGTTATATTCAATGACTTAGCAATGTTTTCAGCAAGATTTACAAGTAGATTTTTAGCAACTGTGGGAATTTCATGTTTCACTCCTGTTTCTATTACAGGAGTAGCCGCAATAAAATTCCCACAGCAATTTAGTCAGATGTGACCTTCCACTCCTTCCCTGGACCTTTCACTCGCGACACATGTGTCCATCCTTTTTCAGCAGTTCTCACAGCTGTTTCTGTAGTGAATAAAACAAGGAAAGGTCCTTCCCAGAGGGGAGATAGGTTTCCTTCTTTCCATGTTTTTATCAGAATTTTATCTCCTGGTTCTAACTGATGAATTGCAAATCCTAAAGGTGGTGTTTGGGCCACCATCCCAATCTCTCTTCATTCTTTTAATCTTTTTCCAATGGTAATTATATCTTGTTGGATACTATGATCCTCAATTACATTGTTCCCCAGAGGCATTCCTTGAAAATAAGGCATGCCATAGAACATTTCATATGGCGATATTCCAGTCTCACTGTATGTTTTCGTTAAGTGCCAATGGTAAACGTTTCGTCCAGGGCATTTGTGTCTCAATCATTAATTTAGCCAATTGTTGTTTTATTGTTTGATTCATTCTTTCTACCTTCCCTGAGCTTTGTGGGTGCCACAGAGTGTGGTATTCCCACTGAATACCTAATGATTGACATAATAGTTTTATTATTTTAGAAGTAATGTGTGTGCCCTGGTCAGAATCAATGTACTGGATTATCCCATATCTAGGTATCAAATGTTCTAATAAAATTTTTACCACCATCTGTGCCGTAGCTCGTGCTACAGGGTACGCTTCTACCCACTGTGTTAAATGATCTACTATTACCAATAAATATTTTATCCTCCCTACCTTAGGCAATTCAGTGAAATCGACTTGT